>NW_027457236.1:0-152707 GCF_040206685.1 Ascaphus truei | reverse complement strand
AAAGCAGGGTGTTACTGTATATTACTGCAAGAGAGAGCAGGGTGTTACTATATATTACTGCAGGAGGGAGCAGGGTGTTACTATATATTACTGCAGGAGAGAGCAGGGTGTTACTATATATTACTGCAGGAGGGAGCAGGGTGTTACTATGTATTACTGCAGGAGAAAGCAGGGTGTTACTGTATATTACTGCAGGAGAGAGCAGGGTGTTACTATATATTACTGCAGGAGGGAGCAGGGTGTTACTGTATGTTACTGCAGGAGAGAGCAGGGTGTTACTATATATTACTGCAGGAGGGAGCAGGGTGTTACTATACATTACTGCAGGAGGGAGCAGGGTGTTACTATATATTACTGCAGGAGGGAGCAGGGTGTTACTATATATTACTGCAGGAGGGAGCAGGGTGTTACTATATATTACTGCAGGAGGGAGCAGGGTGTTACTATATATAACTGCAGGAGAGAGCAGGGTGTTACTATATATTACTGCAGGAGGGAGCAGGGTGTTACTGTATATTACTGCAGGAGGGAGCAGGGTGTTACTGTATATTACTGCAGGAGAGAGCAGGGTGTTACTATATATTACTGCAGGAGGGAGCAGGGTGTTACTATGTATTACTGCAGGAGGGAGCAGGGTGTTACTATATATTACTGCAGGAGAAAGCAGGGTGTTACTATATATTACTGCAGGAGGGAGCAGGGTGTTACTGTATATTACTGCAGGAGGGAGCAGGGTGTTACTATATATTACTGCAGGAGGGAGCAGGGTGTTACTATGTATTACTGCAGGAGGGAGCAGGGTGTTACTATATATTACTGCAGGAGAAAGCAGGGTGTTACTATATATTACTGCAGGAGGGAGCAGGGTGTTACTGTATATTACTGCAGGAGGGAGCAGGGTGTTACTATATATTACTGCAGGAGGGAGCAGGGTGTTACTATGTATTACTGCAGGAGAAAGCAGGGTGTTACTGTATATTACTGCAGGAGAGAGCAGGGTGTTACTATATATTACTGCAGGAGGGAGCAGGGTGTTACTATATATTACTGCAGGAGAGAGCAGGGTGTTACTATATATTACTGCAGGAGGGAGCAGGGTGTTACTATGTATTACTGCAGGAGAAAGCAGGGTGTTACTGTATATTACTGCAGGAGAGAGCAGGGTGTTAATATATATTACTGCAGGAGGGAGCAGGGTGTTACTGTATGTTACTGCAGGAGAGAGCAGGGTGTTACTATATATTACTGCAGGAGGGAGCAGGGTGTTACTATGTATTACTGCAGGAGGGAGCAGGGTGTTACTATATATTACTGCAGGAGGGAGCAGGGTGTTACTATATATTACTGCAGGAGGGAGCAGGGTGTTACTATATATTACTGCAGGAGAGAGCATGGTGTTACTATATATTACTGCAGGAGAGATCAGGGTGTTACTATATATTACTGCAGGAGAGAGCAGGGTGTTACTATATATTACTGCAGGAGGGAGCAGGGTGTTACTATATATTACTGCAGGAGGGAGCAGGGTGTTACTATATATTACTGCAGGAGGGAGCAGGGTGTTACTATATATTACTGCAGGAGAGAGCAGGGTGTTACTGTATATTACTGCAGGAGAGATCAGGGTGTTACTATATATTACTGCAGGAGGGAGCAGGGTGTTACTGTATATTACTGCAGGAGGGAGCAGGGTGTTACTGTATATTACTGCAGGAGGGAGCAGGGTGTTACTATATATTACTGCAGGAGGGAGCAGGGTGTTACTATATATTACTGCAGGAGGGAGCAGGGTGTTACTGTATATTACTGCAGGAGGGAGCAGGGTGTTACTGTATATTACTGCAGGAGGGAGCAGGGTGTTACTGTATATTACTGCAGGAGGGAGCAGGGTGTTACTATATATTACTGCAGGAGGGAGCAGTGTGTTACTATGTATTACTGCAGGAGGGAGCAGGGTGTTACTATGTATTACTGCAGGAGAGCAGGGTGTTACTATGTATTACTGCAGGAGAGCAGGGTGTTACTATATATTACTGCAGGAGGGAGCAGGGTGTTACTGTATATTACTGCAGGAGGGAGCAGGGTGTTACTATATATTACTGCAGGAGGGAGCAGGGTGTTACTATGTATTACTGCAGGAGGGAGCAGGGTGTTACTATGTATTACTGCAGGAGAGCAGGGTGTTACTATGTATTACTGCAGGAGGGAGCAGGGTGTTACTATGTATTACTGCAGGAGAGAGCAGGGTGTTACTATATATTACTGCAGGAGAGAGCAGGGTGTTACTATATATTACTGCAGGAGAAAGCAGGGTGTTACTATATATTACTGCAGGAGGGAGCAGGGTTTTACTATATATTACTGCAGGAGAAAGCAGGGTGTTACTATATATTACTGCAGGAGGGAGCAGGGTGTTACTATATATTACTGCAGGAGAAAGCAGGGTGTTACTATATATTACTGCAGGAGAAAGCAGGGTGTTACTATATATTACTGCAGGAGGGAGCAGGGTGTTACTGTATATTACTGCAGGAGGGAGCAGGGTGTTACTATATATTACTGCAGGAGAAAGCAGGGTGTTACTATATATTACTGCAGGAGGGAGCAGGGTGTTACTATATATTACTGCAGGAGGAGCAGGGTGTTACTATATATTACTGCAGGAGAGAGCAGGGTGTTACTATATATTACTGCAGGAGAGAGAGCAGGGTGTTACTATATATTACTGCAGGAGAGAGAGCAGGGTGTTACTATATATTACTGCAGGAGGGAGCAGGGTGTTACTATATATTACTGCAGGAGAAAGCAGGGTGTTACTATATATTACTGCAGGAGGGAGCAGGGTGTTACTATATATTACTGCAGGAGGGAGCAGGGTGTTACTATATATTACTGCAGGAGGGAGCAGGGTGTTACTATATATTACTGCAGGAGAGAGCAGGGTGTTACTATATATTACTGCAGGAGGGAGCAGGGTGTTACTATATATTACTGCAGGAGGGAGCAGGGTGTTACTATATATTACTGCAGGAGGGAGCAGGGTGTTACTATGTATTACTGCAGGAGGGAGCAGGGTGTTACTATGTATTACTGCAGGAGGGAGCAGGGTGTTACTCTATGTTACTGCAGGAGGGAGCAGGGTGTTACTATATATTACTGCAGGAGGGAGCAGGGTGTTACTATATATTACTGCAGGAGGGAGCAGGGTGTTACTATATATTACTGCAGGAGGGAGCAGGGTGTTACTATATATTACTGCAGGAGGGAGCCGGGTGTTACTGTATATTACTGCAGGAGAGAGCAGGGTGTTACTATATATTACTGCAGGAGGGAGCAGGGTGTTACTATATATTACTGCAGGAGAGAGCAGGGTGTTACTATATATTACTGCAGGAGAGAGCAGGGTGTTACTATATATTACTGCAGGAGAGAGCAGGGTGTTACTATATATCCCTGCAGGAGAAAGCAGGGTGTTACTATATATTACTGCAGGAGGGAGCAGGGTGTTACTATGTATTACTGCAGGAGGGAGCAGGGTGTTACTATATATTACTGCAGGAGGGAGCAGGGTGTTACTATATATTACTGCAGGAGAGAGCAGGGTGTTACTATATATTACTGCAGGAGAGAGCAGGGTGTTACTATATATTACTGCAGGAGGGATCAGGGTGTTACTATGTATTGCTGCAGGAGGGAGCAGGGTGTTACTATATATTACTGCAGGAGGGAGCAGGGTGTTACTATATATTACTGCAGGAGGGAGCAGGGTGTTACTGTATGTTACTGCAGGAGGGAGCAGGGTGTTACTATATATTACTGCAGGAGGGAGCAGGGTGTTACTATATATTACTGCAGGAGGGAGCAGGGTGTTACTATATATTACTGCAGGAGGGAGCAGGGTGTTACTATATATTACTGCAGGAGGGAGCAGGGTGTTAGTATGTATTAGTGTCCCCTCCGTCAATGTCTGCCCCCCCCCCATGTCCTGAGGTCGCCCCTGTGCCCGTGTCTGCCCCCCCCGTGTCCTGGGGGTCGCCCCTGCGCCCATGTCTGCCCCCCCCCGTGTCCTGGGGTCGCCCCTGCGCCCGTGTCTGCCCCCCCCGTGTCCTGGGGTCGCCCCTGCGCCCGTGTCTGCCCCCCCCCGTGTCCTGGGGTCGCCCCTGCGCCCGTGTCTGCCCCCCCCGTGTCCTGGGGTCGCCCCTGCGCCGTGTCTGCCCCCCCGTGTCCTGGGGTCACCCCTGCGCCCGTGTCTGCCCCCCCCCGTGTCCTGGGGTCGCCCCTGCGCCCGTGTCTGCCCCCCCCGTGTCCTGGGGTCGCCCCTGCGCCCGTGTCTGCCCCCCCCCGTGTCCTGGGGTCGCCCCTGCGCCCGTGTCTGCCCCCCCCCCGTGTCTGACCCCCCCCCCCGTGTCTGCCCCCCCCCGTGTCTGACCCCCCCCCCGTGTCTGCCCCCCCCCGTGTCTGACCCCCCCCGTGTCTGCCCCCCCCCCGTGTCTGACCCCCCCCGTGTCTGCCCCCCCCCGTGTCTGACCCCCCCCGTGTCTGCCCCCCCCCCGTGTCTGCCCCCCCCCCCGTGTCTGCCCCCCCCCCGTGTCTGCCCCCCCCCGTGTCTGCCCCCTGGGTCTCACCTGTTCCGGGTCATGGAGTCCAATCCACACAGGGTGAGTTTTCTGATAGGCGGAGATGTGAGAAGCGATGATATCGGCCTCCGAAGCGTCCTGGATCGAGGCCAAGTGAGCGCCATTTCCATAGGCCTGGCAGTCATACTGCGGGGGGGGCAACAGGGGGTGAGGGGGGGGGACACCGTGTCCATAGGCCTGGCAGTCACACTGCGGGGGGCAACAGGGGGTGAGAGGGGGAGCACTGTGTCCATAAGCCTAGCAGTCACACTGCGGGGGGCAACAGGGGGTGAGGGGGGGGAACACCGTGTCCATAGGCCTGGCAGTCACACTGCGGGGGGCAACAGGGGGTGAGAGGGGAGCACCGTGTCCATAAGCCTGGCAGTCACACTGCGGGGGCAACAGGGGGTGAGAGGGGGAGCACTGTGTCCATAAGCCTAGCAGTCACACTGCGGGGGGCAACAGGGGGTGAGGGGGGGGAACACCGTGTCCATAGGCCTGGCAGTCACACTGCGGGGGGCAACAGGGGGTGAGAGGGGAGCACCGTGTCCATAAGCCTGGCAGTCACACTGCGGGGGGCAACAGGGGGTGTCCATAGGCCTGGCAGTCACACTGCGGGGGGCAACAGGGGGTGAGAGGGGGAGCACTGTGTCCATAGGCCTGGCAGTCACACTGCGGGGGGCAACAGGTGGTGAGAGGGGGAGCAACGTGTCCATAGGCCTGGCAGTCAGACTGCGGGGGGGGGGGCAACAGGGGGTGAGAGGGGGAACACCGTGTCCATAGGCCTGGCAGTCACACTGCGGGGGGCAACAGGGGGTGAGAGGGGGAGCACTGTGTCCATAAGCCTGGCAGTCAGACTGCGGGGGGGGGCAACAGGGGGTGAGAGGGGGAGCACCGTGTCCATAAGCCTGGCAGTCATACTGCGGGGGGCAATAGGGGTGAGAGGGGGAGCACCGTGTCCATAAGCCTGGCAGTCACACTGCGGGGGGGGCAACAGGGGGTGAGAGGGGGAGCACCGTGTCCATAAGCCTGGCAGTCACACTGCGGGGGGCAACAGGGGGTGAGAGGGGGAGCACCGTGTCCATAAGCCTGGCAGTCACACTGCGGGGGGCAACAGGGGGTGAGAGGGGGAGCACCGTGTCCATAAGCCTGGCAGTCATACTGCGGGGGCAATAGGGGGTGAGAGGGGGAGCACCGTGTCCATAAGCCTGGCAGTCATACTGCGGGGGGCAACAGGGGGTGAGAGGGGGAGCACCGTGTCCATAGGCCTGGCAGTCACACTGCGGGGGTCAACAGGGGGGTGAGAGGGGAGTACCGTGTCCATAAGCCTGGCAGTCATACTGTGGGGGGCAACAGGGGTTGAGAGAGGGGAGCATTGTGTCCATAAACCTGGCAGTCATACTGCGGGGGTATTACCGAGAGCACTGTGAGAAGGGTTATCCCTGGGATGTGGGGTTAGGACCGGGTCAGTCTTGGGATGTGGGGTTAGGACCGGGTCAGTCTTGGGATGTGGGGTTAGGTCCGGGTCAGTCTTGGGTTGTGGGGTTAGCACCGGGTCAGCCCTGGGATGTGGGGTTAGGACCGGGTCAGCCCTGAGATGTGGGGTTAGGACCGGGTCAGCCCTGAGATGTGGGGTTAGCACCGGGTCAGCCCTGGGATGTGGAGTTAGGACGGGGTCAGCCCTGGGATGTGGGGTTAGGACCGGGTCAGCCCTGAGATGTGGGGTTAGGACCGGGTCAGACCTGGGATGTGGGGTTAGCACCGGGTCAGCCCTGGGATGTGGGGTTAGCACCGGGTCAGCCCTGGGATGTGGGGTTAGGACCGGGTCAGCCCTGGGATGTGGGGTTAGGACGGGGTCAGACCTGGGATGTAGGGTTAGGACCTGGTCAGACCTGGGATGTGGGGTTAGGTCCGGGTCAGCCCTGGGATGTGGGGTTAGGACCTGGTCAGCCCTGGGATGTGGGGTTAGGACCGAGTCAGCCCTGGGATGTGGGGTTAGGACCGGGTCAGCCCTGGGATGTGGGGTTAGGTCCGGGTCAGCCCTGGGATGTGGGGTTAGGACCTGGTCAGCCCTGGGATGTGGGGTTAGGACCGGGTCAGCCCTGAGATGTGGGGTTAGGACCGGGTCAGACCTGGGATGTGGGGTTAGCACCGGGTCAGCCCTGGGATGTGGGGTTAGCACCGGGTCAGCCCTGGGATGTGGGGTTAGGACCGGGTCAGCCCTGGGATGTGGGGTTAGGACGGGGTCAGACCTGGGATGTAGGGTTAGGACCTGGTCAGACCTGGGATGTGGGGTTAGGTCCGGGTCAGCCCTGGGATGTGGGGTTAGGACGGGGTCAGACCTGGGATGTGGGGTTAGGATCGGGGTCAGCCCTGGGATGTGGGGTTGGGACGGGATCAGCCCTGGGATGTGGGGTTAGGACGGGGTCAGCCCTGGGATGTGGGGTTAGGACGGGGTCAGACCTGGGATGTGGGGTTAGGACGGGGTCAGCCCTGGGATGTGGGGTTAGGACGGGGTCAGCCCTGGGATGTGGGGTTGGGACGGGGTCAGCCCTGGGATGTGGGGTTGGGACGGGATCAGCACTAGGATGTGGGGTTAGGAACGGGTCAGCCCTGGGATGTGGGGTTAGGACCGGGTCAGCCCTGGGATGTGGGGTTAGGACCGGGTCAGCCCTGGATGTGGGTTAGGACGGGGTCAGCCCTGGGATGTGGGGTTAGCACCGGGTCAGCCCTGGGATGTGGGGTTAAGACGGGGTCAGCCTTGGGATGTGGGGTTAAGACGGGGTCAGACCTGGGATGTGGGGTTAGGACGGGGTCAGCCCTGGGATGTGGGGTTAGGACCGGGTCAGCCCTGGGATGTGGGGTTAGGACCGGGTCAGCCCTGGGATGTGGGGTTAAGACGGGGTCAGCCCTGGGATGTGGGGTTAGGACCTGGTCAGCCCTGGGATGTGGGGTTAGGACCTGGTCAGCCCTGGGATGTGGGGTTAGGACCTGGTCAGCCCTGGGATGTGGGGTTAGGACCGGGTCAGCCCTGGGATGTGGGGGTAGACATGGTGTATCTTACCTCCGCTTCAGCCCAGCTCAGTGGATAGCGGAAGTATCCGTAGCAGTTGGCTTTATAGAAGAACCATCCATTGGGGCACATGGAGCGAGCCTTGGGGGCTGCAGACAAAATGGGGAGGTGTTACTCTGCGTCACTCGGTACTGGGGAGGTGTTACTCTGCGTCACTCGGTACTGGGGGAGGTGTTACTCTGCGTCACTCTGTACTGGGGGAGGTGTTACTCTGCGTCACTCTGTACTGGGGGAGGTGTTACTCTGCGTCACTCTGTACTGGGGGAGGTGTTACTCTGCGTCACTCTGTACTGGGGGAGGTGTTACTCTGCGTCACTCTGTACTGGGGGAGGTGTTACTCTGCGTCACTCTGTACTGGGGGAGGTGTTACTCTGCGTCACTCTGTACTGGGGGAGGTGTTACTCTGCGTCACTCTGTACTGGGGGAGGTGTTACTCTGCGTCACTCTGTACTGGGGGAGGTGTTACTCTGCGTCACTCTGCACTGGGGGAGGTGTTACTCTGCGTCACTCGGTACTGGGGAGGTGTTACTCTGCGTCACTCTGTACTGGGGGAGGTGTTACTCTGCGTCACTCTGTACTGGGGGAGGTGTTACTCTGCGTCACTCTGTACTGGGGGAGGTGTTACTCTGCGTCACTCTGTACTGGGGGAGGTGTTACTCTGCGTCACTCTGTACTGGGGGAGGTGTTACTCTGCGTCACTCTGTACTGGGGGAGGTGTTACTCTGCGTCACTCTGCACTGGGGGAGGTGTTACTCTGCGTCACTCGGTACTGGGGGAGGTGTTATTCTGCGTCACTCTGTACTGGGGGAGGTGTTACTCTGCGTCACTCGGTACTGGGGGAGGTGTTACTCTGCGTCACTCGGTACTGGGGGAGGTGTTACTCTGCGTCACTCTGTACTGGGGGAGGTGTTACTCTGCGTCACTCTGTACTGGGGGAGGTGTTACTCTGCGTCACTCTGTACTGGGGGAGGTGTTGCTCTGCGTCACTCTGTACTGGGGGAGGTGTTACTCTGCGTCACTCTGTACTGGGGAGGTGTTGCTCTGCGTCACTCTGTACTGGGGGAGGTGTTACTCTGCGTCACTCTGTACTGGGGGAGGTGTTACTCTGCGTCACTGTACTGGGGGAGGTGTTACTCTGCGTCACTCTGTACTGGGGGAGGTGTTACTCTGCGTCACTCTGTACTGGGGGAGGTGTTACTCTGCGTCACTCTGTACTGGGGGAGGTGTTACTCTGCGTCACTCTGTACTGGGGAGGTGTTACTCTGCGTCACTCTGTACTGGGGGAGGTGTTACTCTGCGTCACTCTGTACTGGGGGAGGTGTTACTCTGCGTCACTCTGTACTGGGGGAGGTGTTACTCTGCGTCACTCTGTACTGGGGGAGGTGTTACTCTGCGTCACTCTGTACTGGGGGAGGTGTTACCCTGCGTCACTCTGTACTGGGGGAGGTGTTACTCTGCGTCACTCGGTACTGGGGGAGGTGTTACTATGCGTCACTCGGTACTGGGGGAGGTGTTACTCTGCGTCACTCTGTACTGGGGGAGGTGTAACTCTGCGTCACTCTGTACTGGGGGAGGTGTTACTCTGCGTCACTCTGTACTGGGGGAGGTGTTACTCTGCGTCACTCTGTACTGGGGGAGGTGTTACTCTGCGTCACTCGGTACTGGGGGAGGTGTTACTCTGCGTCACTCTGTACTGGGGGAGGTGTTACTCTGCGTCACTCTGTACTGGGGGAGGTGTTACTCTGCGTCACTGTACTGGGGGAGGTGTTACTCTGCGTCACTCTGTACTGGGGGAGGTGTTACTCTGCGTCACTGTACTGGGGGAGGTGTTACTCTGCGTCACTCTGTACTGGGGGAGGTGTTACTCTGCGTCACTCTGTACTGGGGGAGGTGTTACTCTGCGTCACTCTGTACTGGGGGAGGTGTTACTCTGCGTCACTCTGTACTGGGGGAGGTGTTACCCTGCGTCACTCTGTACTGGGGGAGGTGTTACTCTGCGTCACTCGGTACTGGGGGAGGTGTTACTCTGCGTCACTCGGTACTGGGGGAGGTGTTACTCTGCGTCACTCGGTACTGGGGGAGGTGTTACTCTGCGTCACTCTGTACTGGGGGAGGTGTTACTCTGCGTCACTCTGTACTGGGGGAGGTGTTACTCTGCGTCACTCTGTACTGGGGGAGGTGTTACTCTGCGTCACTCTGTACTGGGGGAGGTGTTACTCTGCGTCACTCTGTACTGGGGGAGGTGTTACTCTGCGTCACTCGGTACTGGGGGAGGTGTTACTCTGCGTCACTCTGTACTGGGGGAGGTGTTACTCTGCGTCACTCTGTACTGGGGGAGGTGTTACTCTGCGTCACTCTGTACTGGGGGAGGTGTTACTCTGCGTCACTCTGTACTGGGGGAGGTGTTACTCTGCGTCACTCTGTACTGGGGGAGGTGTTACTCTGCGTCACTCTGTACTGGGGGAGGTGTTACTCTGCGTCACTCTGTACTGGGGGAGGTGTTACTCTGCGTCACTCTGTACTGGGGGAGGTGTTACTCTGCGTCACTCTGTACTGGGGAGGTGTTACTCTGCGTCACTCTGTACTGCGGGAGGTGTTACTCTGCGTCACTCTGTACTGGGGGAGGTGTTACTCTGCGTCACTATGTGCTGGGGGAGGTGTTACTCTGCGTCACTCTGTACTGGGGGAGGTGTTACTCTGCGTCACTCTGTACTGGGGGAGGTGTTACTCTGCGTCACTCGGTACTGGGGGAGGTGTTACTCTGCGTCACTCTGTACTGGGGGAGGTGTTACTCTGCGTCACTCTGTACTGGGGGATGTGTTACTCTGCGTCACTCTGTACTGGGGGAGGTGTTACTCTGCGTCACTCTGTACTGGGGGAGGTGTTACTCTGCGTCACTCGGTACTGGGGGAGGTGTTACTCTGCGTCACTCTGTACTGGGGGAGGTGTTACTCTGCGTCACTCTGTACTGGGGGAGGTGTTACTCTGCGTCACTCGGTACTGGGGGAGGTGTTACTCTGCGTCACTCTGTACTGGGGGAGGTGTTACTCTGCGTCACTCTGTACTGGGGGAGGTGTTACTCTGCGTCACTCTGTACTGGGGGAGGTGTTACTCTGCGTCACTCTGTACTGGGGGAGGTGTTACCCTGCGTCACTCTGTACTGGGGGAGGTGTTACTCTGCGTCACTCGGTACTGGGGGAGGTGTTACTATGCGTCACTCGGTACTGGGGGAGGTGTTACTCTGCGTCACTCTGTACTGGGGGAGGTGTTACTCTGCGTCACTCTGTACTGGGGGAGGTGTTACTCTGCGTCACTCTGTACTGGGGGAGGTGTTACTCTGCGTCACTCTGTACTGGGGGAGGTGTTACTCTGCGTCACTCGGTACTGGGGGAGGTGTTACTCTGCGTCACTCTGTACTGGGGGAGGTGTTACTCTGCGTCACTCTGTACTGGGGGAGGTGTTACTCTGCGTCACTGTACTGGGGGAGGTGTTACTCTGCGTCACTCTGTACTGGGGGAGGTGTTACTCTGCGTCACTGTACTGGGGGAGGTGTTACTCTGCGTCACTCTGTACTGGGGGAGGTGTTACTCTGCGTCACTCTGTACTGGGGGAGGTGTTACTCTGCGTCACTCTGTACTGGGGGAGGTGTTACTCTGCGTCACTCTGTACTGGGGGAGGTGTTACCCTGCGTCACTCTGTACTGGGGGAGGTGTTACTCTGCGTCACTCGGTACTGGGGGAGGTGTTACTCTGCGTCACTCGGTACTGGGGGAGGTGTTACTCTGCGTCACTCGGTACTGGGGGAGGTGTTACTCTGCGTCACTCTGTACTGGGGGAGGTGTTACTCTGCGTCACTCTGTACTGGGGGAGGTGTTACTCTGCGTCACTCTGTACTGGGGGAGGTGTTACTCTGCGTCACTCTGTACTGGGGGAGGTGTTACTCTGCGTCACTCTGTACTGGGGGAGGTGTTACTCTGCGTCACTCGGTACTGGGGAGGTGTTACTCTGCGTCACTCTGTACTGGGGGAGGTGTTACTCTGCGTCACTCTGTACTGGGGGAGGTGTTACTCTGCGTCACTCTGTACTGGGGAGGTGTTACTCTGCGTCACTCTGTACTGGGGGAGGTGTTACTCTGCGTCACTCTGTACTGGGGGAGGTGTTACTCTGCGTCACTCTGTACTGGGGGAGGTGTTACTCTGCGTCACTCTGTACTGGGGGAGGTGTTACTCTGCGTCACTCTGTACTGGGGGAGGTGTTACTCTGCGTCACTCTGTACTGGGGGAGGTGTTACTCTGCGTCACTCTGTACTGCGGGAGGTGATACTCTGCGTCACTCTGTACTGGGGGAGGTGTTACTCTGCGTCACTATGTGCTGGGGGAGGTGTTACTCTGCGTCACTCTGTACTGGGGAGGTGTTACTCTGCGTCACTCTGTACTGGGGGAGGTGTTACTCTGCGTCACTCGGTACTGGGGGAGGTGTTACTCTGCGTCACTCTGTACTGGGGAGGTGTTACTCTGCGTCACTCTGTACTGGGGGATGTGTTACTCTGCGTCACTCTGTACTGGGGGAGGTGTTACTCTGCGTCACTCTGTACTGGGGGAGGTGTTACTCTGCGTCACTCGGTACTGGGGGAGGTGTTACTCTGCGTCACTCTGTACTGGGGGAGGTGTTACTCTGCGTCACTCTGTACTGGGGGAGGTGTTACTCTGCGTCACTCGGTACTGGGGGAGGTGTTACTCTGCGTCACTCTGTACTGGGGGAGGTGTTACTCTGCGTCACTCGGTACTGGGGAGGTGTTACTCTGCGTCACTCTGTACTGGGGGAGGTGTTACTCTGCGTCACTCTGTACTGGGGGAGGTGTTACTCTGCGTCACTCTGTACTGGGGAGGTGTTACTCTGCGTCACTCTGTACTGGGGGAGGTGTTACTCTGCGTCACTCTGTACTGGGGGAGGTGTTACTCTGCGTCACTCTGTACTGGGGGAGGTGTTACTCTGCGTCACTCTGTACTGGGGGAGGTGTTACTCTGCGTCACTCTGTACTGGGTGAGGTGTTACTCTGCTTCACTCTGTACTGGGGGAGGTGTTACTCTGCGTCACTCTGTACTGGGGGAGGTGTTACTCTGCGTCACTCTGTACTGGGGGAGGTGTTACTCTGCGTCACTCTGTACTGGGGGAGGTGTTACTCTGCGTCACTCTGTACTGGGGGAGGTGTTACTCTGCGTCACTCTGTACTGGGGGAGGTGTTACTCTGCGTCACTCTGTACTGGGGGAGGTGTTACTCTGCGTCACTCTGTACTGGGGGAGGTGTTACTCTGCGTCACTCTGCACTGGGGGAGGTGTTACTCTGCGTCACTCTGCACTGGGGGAGGTGTTACTCTGCGTCACTCTGTACTGGGGGAGGTGTTACTCTGCGTCACTCTGTACTGGGGGAGGTGTTACTCTGCGTCACTCTGTACTGGGGGAGGTGTTACTCTGCGTCACTCTGTACTGGGGGAGGTGTTACTCTGCGTCACTCTGTACTGGGGGAGGTGTTACTCTGCGTCACTCTGTACTGGGGGAGGTGTTACTCTGCGTCACTCTGTACTGGGGGAGGTGTTACTCTGCGTCACTCTGTACTGGGGGAGGTGTTACTCTGCGTCACTCGGTACTGGGGGAGGTGTTACTCTGCGTCACTCTGTACTGGGGGAGGTGTTACTCTGCGTCACTCTGTACTGGGGGAGGTGTTACTCTGCGTCACTCGGTACTGGGGGAGGTGTTACTCTGCGTCACTCGGTACTGGGGGGTACTCTGGAGGTGTTACTCTGCGTCACTCTGTACTGGGGGAGGTGTTACTCTGCGTCACTCTGTACTGGGGGAGGTGTTACTCTGCGTCACTCTGTACTGGGGGAGGTGTTACTCTGCGTCACTCTGTACTGGGGGAGGTGTTACTCTGCGTCACTCTGTACTGGGGAGGTGTTACTCTGCGTCACTCTGTACTGGGGGAGGTGTTACTCTGCGTCACTGTACTGGGGGAGGTGTTACTCTGCGTCACTCTGTACTGGGGGAGGTGTTACTCTGCGTCACTGTACTGGGGGAGGTGTTACTCTGCGTCACTCTGTACTGGGGGAGGTGTTACTCTGCGTCACTCTGTACTGGGGGAGGTGTTACTCTGCGTCACTCTGTACTGGGGGAGGTGTTACTCTGCGTCACTCTGTACTGGGGGAGGTGTTACTCTGCGTCACTCTGTACTGGGGGAGGTGTTACTCTGCGTCACTCTGTACTGGGGGAGGTGTTACTCTGCGTCACTCTGTACTGGGGGAGGTGTTACCCTGCGTCACTCTGTACTGGGGGAGGTGTTACTCTGCGTCACTCGGTACTGGGGGAGGTGTTACTCTGCGTCACTCGCGGTACTGGGGGAGGTGTTACTCTGCGTCACTCTGTACTGGGGGAGGTGTTACTCTGCGTCACTCTGTACTGGGGGAGGTGTTACTCTGCGTCACTCTGTACTGGGGGAGGTGTTACTCTGCGTCACTCTGTACTGGGGGAGGTGTTACTCTGCGTCACTCGGTACTGGGGGAGGTGTTACTCTGCGTCACTCTGTACTGGGGGAGGTGTTACTCTGCGTCACTCTGTACTGGGGGAGGTGTTACTCTGCGTCACTGTACTGGGGGAGGTGTTACTCTGCGTCACTCTGTACTGGGGGAGGTGTTACTCTGCGTCACTGTACTGGGGGAGGTGTTACTCTGCGTCACTCGGTACTGGGGGAGGTGTTACTCTGCGTCACTCTGTACTGGGGGAGGTGTTACTCTGCGTCACTCTGTACTGGGGGAGGTGTTACTCTGCGTCACTCTGTACTGGGGGAGGTGTTACCCTGCGTCACTCTGTACTGGGGGAGGTGTTACCCTGCGTCACTCTGTACTGGGGGAGGTGTTACTCTGCGTCACTCGGTACTGGGGGAGGTGTTACTCTGCGTCACTCGGTACTGGGGGAGGTGTTACTCTGCGTCACTCGGTACTGGGGGAGGTGTTACTCTGCGTCACTCGGTACTGGGGGAGGTGTTACTCTGCGTCACTCTGTACTGGGGGAGGTGTTACTCTGCGTCACTCTGTACTGGGGGAGGTGTTACTCTGCGTCACTCTGTACTGGGGAGGTGTTACTCTGCGTCACTCTGTACTGGGGGAGGTGTTACTCTGCGTCACTCTGTACTGGGGAGGTGTTACTCTGCGTCACTCGGTACTGGGGAGGTGTTACTCTGCGTCACTCTGTACTGGGGAGGTGTTACTCTGCGTCACTCTGTACTGGGGGAGGTGTTACTCTGCGTCACTCTGTACTGGGGGAGGTGTTACTCTGCGTCACTCTGTACTGGGGGAGGTGTTACTCTGCGTCACTCTGTACTGGGGGAGGTGTTACTCTGCGTCACTCTGTACTGGGGGAGGTGTTACTCTGCGTCACTCTGTACTGGGGGAGGTGTTACTCTGCGTCACTCTGTACTGGGGGAGGTGTTACTCTGCGTCACTCTGTACTGGGGGAGGTGTTACTCTGCGTCACTCTGTACTGCGGGAGGTGTTACTCTGCGTCACTCTGTACTGGGGAGGTGTTACTCTGCGTCACTATGTGCTGGGTGAGGTGTTACTCTGCGTCACTCTGTACTGGGGGAGGTGTTACTCTGCGTCACTCTGTACTGGGGGAGGTGTTACTCTGCGTCACTCGGTACTGGGGGAGGTGTTACTCTGCGTCACTCTGTACTGGGGGAGGTGTTACTCTGCGTCACTCTGTACTGGGGGATGTGTTACTCTGCGTCACTCTGTACTGGGGGAGGTGTTACTCTGCGTCACTCTGTACTGGGGGAGGTGTTACTCTGCGTCACTCGGTACTGGGGGAGGTGTTACTCTGCGTCACTCGGTACTGGGGAGGTGTTACTCTGCGTCACTCTGTACTGGGGGAGGTGTTACTCTGCGTCACTCGGTACTGGGGGAGGTGTTACTCTGCGTCACTCTGTACTGGGGGAGGTGTTACTCTGCGTCACTCGGTACTGGGGGAGGTGTTACTCTGCGTCACTCTGTACTGGGGGAGGTGTTACTCTGCGTCACTCTGTACTGGGGGAGGTGTTACTCTGCGTCACTCTGTACTGGGGGAGGTGTTACTCTGCGTCACTCTGTACTGGGGGAGGTGTTACTCTGCGTCACTCTGTACTGGGGGAGGTGTTACTCTGCGTCACTCTGTACTGGGGGAGGTGTTACTCTGCGTCACTCTGTACTGGGGGAGGTGTTACTCTGCTTCACTCTGTACTGGGGGAGGTGTTACTCTGCGTCACTCTGTACTGGGGGAGGTGTTACTCTGCGTCACTCTGTACTGGGGGAGGTGTTACTCTGCGTCACTCTGTACTGGGGGAGGTGTTACTCTGCGTCACTCTGTACTGGGGGAGGTGTTACTCTGCGTCACTCTGTACTGGGGGAGGTGTTACTCTGCGTCACTCTGTACTGGGGGAGGTGTTACTCTGCGTCACTGGGTACTGGGGGAGGTGTTACTCTGCGTCACTCTGTACTGGGGGAGGTGTTACTCTGCTTCACTCTGTACTGGGGGAGGTGTTACTCTGCGTCACTCTGTACTGGGGAGGTGTTACTCTGCGTCACTCTGTACTGGGGGAGGTGTTACTCTGCGTCACTCGGTACTGGGGGAGGTGTTACTCTGCGTCACTCTGTACTGGGGGAGGTGTTACTCTGCGTCACTCTGTACTGGGGGAGGTGTTACTCTGCGTCACTCTGTACTGTACCCTGCGTCACTCTGTACTGGGGGAGGTGTTACCCTGCGTCACTCTGTACTGGGGGAGGTGTTACCCTGCGTCACTCTGTACTGGGGGAGGTGTTACTCCTGCGTCACTCTGTACTGGGGGAGGTGTTACTCTGCGTCACTCTGTACTGGGGGAGGTGTTACTCTGCGTCACTCTGTACTGGGGGAGGTGTTACTCTGCGTCACTCTGTACTGGGGGAGGTGTTACTCTGCGTCACTCTGTACTGGGGGAGGTGTTACTCTGCGTCACTCTGTACTGGGGGAGGTGTTACTCTGCGTCACTCTGTACTGGGGGAGGTGTTACTCTGCGTCACTCTGTACTGGGGGAGGTGTTACTCTGCGTCACTCTGTACTGGGGGAGGTGTTACTCTGCTCACTCTGTACTGGGGGAGGTGTTACTCTGCGTCACTCTGTACTGGGGGAGGTGTTACTCTGCGTCACTCTGTACTGGGGGAGGTGTTACTCTGCGTCACTCTGTACTGGGGGAGGTGTTACTCTGCGTCACTCTGTACTGGGGGAGGTGTTACTCTGCGTCACTCTGTACTGGGGGAGGTGTTACTCTGCGTCACTCTGTACTGGGGGAGGTGTTACTCTGCGTCACTCTGTACTGGGGGGAGGTGTTACTCTGCGTCACTCTGTACTGGGGGAGGTGTTACTCTGCGTCACTCTGTACTGGGGGAGGTGTTACTCTGCGTCACTCTGTACTGGGGGAGGTGTTACTCTGCGTCACTCTGTACTGGGGGAGGTGTTACTCTGCGTCACTCTGTACTGGGGGAGGTGTTACTCTGCGTCACTCTGTACTGGGGGAGGTGTTACTCTGCGTCACTCTGTACTGGGGGAGGTGTTACTCTGCGTCACTCTGTACTGGGGGAGGTGTTACTCTGCGTCACTCTGTACTGGGGGAGGTGTTACCCTGCGTCACTCTGTACTGGGGGAGGTGTTACCCTGCGTCACTCTGTACTGGGGGAGGTGTTACCCTGCGTCACTCTGTACTGGGGGAGGTGTTACCCTGCGTCACTCTGTACTGGGGGAGGTGTTACCCTGCGTCACTCTATACTGGGGGAGGTGTTACCCTGCGTCATTCGGTACTGGGGGAGGTTTTACTCTGCGTCACTCTGTACTGGGGGAGGTGTTACTCTGCGTCACTCTGTACTGGGGGAGGTGTTACTCTGCGTCACTCTGTACTGGGGGAGGTGTTACTCTGCGTCACTCTGTACTGGGGGAGGTGTTACTCTGCGTCACTCTGTACTGGGGGAGGTGTTACTCTGCGTCACTCTGTACTGGGGGAGGTGTTACTCTGCGTCACTCTGTACTGGGGGAGGTGTTACTCTGCGTCACTCGGTACTGGGGGAGGTGTTACTCTGCGTCACTCGGTACTGGGGGAGGTGTTACTCTGCGTCACTCTGTACTGGGGGAGGTGTTACTCTGCGTCACTCTGTACTGGGGGAGGTGTTACTCTGCGTCACTCGGTACTGGGGGAGGTGTTACTCTGCGTCACTCTGTACTGGGGGAGGTGTTACTCTGCGTCACTCTGTACTGGGTGAGGTGTTACTCTGCGTCACTCTGTACTGGGGGAGGTGTTACTCTGCGTCACTCGGTACTGGGGGAGGTGTTACTCTGCGTCACTCGGTACTGGGGGAGGTGTTACTCTGCGTCACTCTGCACTGGGGGAGGTGTTACTCTGCGTCACTCTGCACTGGGGGAGGTGTTACTCTGCGTCACTCTGTACTGGGGGAGGTGTTACTCTGCGTCACTCTGTACTGGGGGAGGTGTTACTCTGCGTCACTCTGTACTGGGGGAGGTGTTACTCTGCGTCACTCTGCACTGGGGGAGGTGTTACTCTGCGTCACTCTGCACTGGGGGAGGTGTTACTCTGCGTCACTCTGTACTGGGGGAGGTGTTACTCTGCGTCACTCTGTACTGGGGAGGTGTTACTCTGCGTCACTCTGTGCTGGGGGAGGTGTTACTCTGCGTCACTCGGTACTGGGGGAGGTGTTACTCTGCGTCACTCTGTGCTGGGGGAGGTGTTACTCTGCGTCACTCTGTGCTGGGGGAGGTGTTACTCTGCGTCACTCTGTGCTGGGGGAGGTGTTACTCTGCGTCACTCTGTGCTGGGGGAGGTGTTACTCTGCGTCACTCTGTGCTGGGGGAGGTGTTACTCTGCGTCACTCTGTACTGGGGGAGGTGTTACTCTGCGTCACTCTGTACTGGGGGAGGTGTTACTCTGCGTCACTCGGTACTGGGGGAGGTGTTACTCTGCGTCACTCTGTACTGGGGGAGGTGTTACTCTGCGTCACTCTGTACTGGGGGAGGTGCTACTCTGCGTCACTCTGTACTGGGGGAGGTGTTACTCTGCGTCACTCGGTACTGGGGGAGGTGTTACTCTGCGTCACTCTGTACTGGGGGAGGTGTTACTCTGCGTCACTCTGTACTGGGGGAGGTGTTACTCTGCGTCACTCTGTACTGGGGGAGGTGTTACTCTGCGTCACTCTGTACTGAGGGAGGTGTTACTCTGCGTCACTCTGTACTGGGGGAGGTGTTACTCTGCGTCACTCTGTACTGGGGGAGGTGTTACTCTGCGTCACTCGGTACTGGGGGAGGTGTTACTCTGCGTCACTCTGTACTGAGGGAGGTGTTACTCTGCGTCACTCTGTACTGGGGGAGGTGTTACTCTGCGTCACTCTGTACTGGGGGAGGTGTTACTCTGCGTCACTCTGTACTGAGGGAGGTGTTACTCTGCGTCACTCTGTACTGGGGGAGGTGTTACTCTGCGTCACTCTGTACTGGGGAGGTGTTACTCTGCGTCACTCTGTACTGGGGGAGGTGTTACTCTGCGTCACTCTGTACTGGGGGAGGTGTTACTCTGCGTCACTCTGTACTGGGGGAGGTGTTACTCTGCGTCACTCTGTACTGGGGGAGGTGTTACTCTGCGTCACTCTGTACAAGGGGAGGTGTTACTCTGCGTCACTCTGTACTGGGGGAGGTGTTACTCTGCGTCACTCTGTACTGGGGGAGGTGTTACTCTGCGTCACTCTGTACTGGGGGAGGTGTTACTCTGCGTCACTCTGTACTGGGGGAGGTGTTACTCTGCGTCACTCTGTACTGAGGGAGGTGTTACTCTGCGTCACTCTGTACTGGGGGAGGTGTTACTCTGCGTCACTCGGTACTGGGGGAGGTGTTACTCTGCGTCACTCTGTACTGGGGGAGGTGTTACTCTGCGTCACTCGGTACTGGGGGAGGTGTTACTCTGCGTCACTCTGTGCTGGGGGAGGTGTTACTCTGCGTCACTCTGTACTGGGGGAGGTGTTACTCTGCGTCACTCGGTACTGGGGGAGGTGTTACTCTGCGTCACTCTGTACTGGGGGAGGTGTTACTCTGCGTCACTCTGTACTGGGGGAGGTGTTACTCTGCGTCACTCTGTACTGGGGGAGGTGTTACTCTGCGTCACTCTGTACTGGGGGAGGTGTTACTCTGCGTCACTCTGTACTGGGGGAGGTGCTACTCTGCGTCACTCTGTACTGGGGGAGGTGTTACTCTGCGTCACTCTGTACTGGGGGAGGTGTTACTCTGCGTCACTCTGTACTGGGGGAGGTGTTACTCTGCGTCACTCTGTACTGGGGGAGGTGTTACTCTGCGTCACTCTGTACTGGGGGAGGTGTTACTCTGCGTCACTCTGTACTGGGGGAGGTGTTACTCTGCGTCACTCTGTACTGGGGGAGGTGTTACTCTGCGTCACTCTGTACTGGGGGAGGTGTTACTCTGCGTCACTCTGTACTGGGGGAGGTGTTACTCTGCGTCACTCTGTACTGGGGGAGGTGTTACTCTGCGTCACTCTGTACTGGGGGAGGTGTTACTCTGCGTCACTCTGTACTGGGGGAGGTGTTACTCTGCGTCACTCTGTACGTGGGGAGTTGTTACTCTGCGTCACTCTGTACTGGGGGAGGTGTTACTCTGCGTCACTCTGTACTGGGGGAGGTGTTACTCTGCGTCACTCTGTACTGGGGGAGGTGTTACTCTGCGTCACTCTGTACTGGGGGAGGTGTTACTCTGCGTCACTCTGTACTGGGGGAGGTGTTACTCTGCGTCACTCTGTACTGGGGGAGGTGTTACTCTGCGTCACTCTGTACTGGGGGAGGTGTTACTCTGCGTCACTCTGTACTGGGGGAGGTGTTACTCTGCGTCACTCTGTACTGGGGGAGGTGTTACTCTGCGTCACTCTGTACTGGGGGAGGTGTTACTCTGCGTCACTCTGTACTGGGGGAGGTGTTACTCTGCGTCACTCTGTGCTGGGGGAGGTGTTACTCTGCGTCACTCTGTGCTGGGGGAGGTGTTACTCTGCGTCACTCTGTGACTGGGGGAGGTGTTACTCTGCGTCACTCTGTACTGGGGGAGGTGTTACTCTGCGTCACTCTGTACTGGGGGAGGTGTTACTCTGCGTCACTCTGTACTGGGGGAGGTGTTACTCTGCGTCACTCTGTACTGGGGGAGGTGTTACTCTGCGTCACTCTGTACTGGGGGAGGTGTTACTCTGCGTCACTCTGTACTGGGGGAGGTGTTACTCTGCGTCACTCTGTACTGGGGGAGGTGTTACTCTGCGTCACTCTGTACTGGGGGAGGTGTTACTCTGCGTCACTCTGTACTGGGGGAGGTGTTACTCTGCGTCACTCTGTACTGGGGGAGGTGTTACTCTGCGTCACTCTGTACTGGGGGAGGTGTTACTCTGCGTCACTCTGTACTGGGGGAGGTGTTACTCTGCGTCACTCTGTACTGGGGGAGGTGTTACTCTGCGTCACTCTGTACTGGGGGAGGTGTTACTCTGCGTCACTCTGTACTGGGGGAGGTGTTACTCTGCGTCACTCTGTACTGGGGGAGGTGTTACTCTGCGTCACTCGGTACTGGGGGAGGTGTTACTCTGCGTCACTCTGTACTGGGGGAGGTGTTACTCTGCGTCACTCTGTACTGGGGGAGGTGTTACTCTGCGTCACTCTGTACTGGGGGAGGTGTTACTCTGCGTCACTCTGTACTGGGGGAGGTGTTACTCTGCGTCACTCTGTACTGGGGGAGGTGTTACTCTGCGTCACTCTGTACTGGGGAGGTGTTACTCTGCGTCACTCTGTACTGGGGGAGGTGTTACTCTGCGTCACTCTGTACTGGGGGAGGTGTTACTCTGCGTCACTCTGTACTGGGGGAGGTGTTACTCTGCGTCACTCTGTACTGGGGGAGGTGTTACTCTGCGTCACTCTGTACTGGGGGAGGTGTTACTCTGCGTCACTCTGTACTGGGGGAGGTGTTACTCTGCGTCACTCTGTACTGGGGGAGGTGTTACTCTGCGTCACTCTGTACTGGGGGAGGTGTTACTCTGCGTCACTCTGTACTGGGGGAGGTGTTACTCTGCGTCACTCTGTACTGGGGGAGGTGTTACTCTGCGTCACTCTGTACTGGGGGAGGTGTTACTCTGCGTCACTCTGTACTGGGGGAGGTGTTACTCTGCGTCACTCTGTACTGGGGGAGGTGTTACTCTGCGTCACTCTGTACTGGGGGAGGTGTTACTCTGCGTCACTCTGTACTGGGGAGGTGTTACTCTGCGTCACTCTGTACTGGGGGAGGTGTTACTCTGCGTCACTCTGTACTGGGGGAGGTGTTACTCTGCGTCACTCTGTACTGGGGGAGGTGTTACTCTGCGTCACTCTGTACTGGGGGAGGTGTTACTCTGCGTCACTCTGTACTGGGGGAGGTGTTACTCTGCGTCACTCTGTACTGGGGGAGGTGTTACTCTGCGTCACTCTGTACTGGGGGAGGTGTTACTCTGCGTCACTCTGTACTGGGGGAGGTGTTACTCTGCGTCACTCTGTACTGGGGGAGGTGTTACTCTGCGTCACTCTGTACTGGGGGAGGTGTTACTCTGCGTCACTCTGTACTGGGGGAGGTGTTACTCTGCGTCACTCTGTACTGGGGGAGGTGTTACTCTGCGTCACTCTGTACTGGGGGAGGTGTTACTCTGCGTCACTCTGTACTGGGGGAGGTGTTACTCTGCGTCACTCTGTACTGGGGGAGGTGTTACTCTGCGTCACTCTGTACTGGGGGAGGTGTTACTCTGCGTCACTCTGTACTGGGGGAGGTGTTACTCTGCGTCACTCTGTACTGGGGGAGGTGTTACTCTGCGTCACTCTGTACTGGGGGAGGTGTTACTCTGCGTCACTCTGTACTGGGGGAGGTGTTACTCTGCGTCACTCTGTACTGGGGGAGGTGTTACTCTGCGTCACTCTGTACTGGGGGAGGTGTTACTCTGCGTCACTCTGTACTGGGGGAGGTGTTACTCTGCGTCACTCTGTACTGGGGGAGGTGTTACTCTGCGTCACTCTGTACTGGGGGAGGTGTTACTCTGCGTCACTCTGTACTGGGGGAGGTGTTACTCTGCGTCACTCTGTACTGGGGGAGGTGTTACTCTGCGTCACTCTGTACTGGGGGAGGTGTTACTCTGCGTCACTCTGTACTGGGGGAGGTGTTACTCTGCGTCACTCTGTACTGGGGGAGGTGTTACTCTGCGTCACTCTGTACTGGGGAGGTGTTACTCTGCGTCACTCTGTACTGGGGGAGGTGTTACTCTGCGTCACTCTGTACTGGGGGAGGTGTTACTCTGCGTCACTCTGTACTGGGGGAGGTGTTACTCTGCGTCACTCTGTACTGGGGGAGGTGTTACTCTGCGTCACTCTGTACTGGGGGAGGTGTTACTCTGCGTCACTCTGTACTGGGGGAGGTGTTACTCTGCGTCACTCTGTACTGGGGGAGGTGTTACTCTGCGTCACTCTGTACTGGGGGAGGTGTTACTCTGCGTCACTCTGTACTGGGGAGGTGTTACTCTGCGTCACTCTGTACTGGGGGAGGTGTTACTCTGCGTCACTCTGTACTGGGGGAGGTGTTACTCTGCGTCACTCTGTACTGGGGGAGGTGTTACTCTGCGTCACTCTGTACTGGGGGAGGTGTTACTCTGCGTCACTCTGTACTGGGGGAGGTGTTACTCTGCGTCACTCTGTACTGGGGGAGGTGTTACTCTGCGTCACTCTGTACTGGGGGAGGTGTTACTCTGCGTCACTCTGTACTGGGGGAGGTGTTACTCTGCGTCACTCTGTACTGGGGGAGGTGTTACTCTGCGTCACTCTGTACTGGGGGAGGTGTTACTCTGCGTCACTCTGTACTGGGGGAGGTGTTACTCTGCGTCACTCTGTACTGGGGGAGGTGTTACTCTGCGTCACTCTGTACTGGGGGAGGTGTTACTCTGCGTCACTCTGTACTGGGGAGGTGTTACTCTGCGTCACTCTGTACTGGGGGAGGTGTTACTCTGCGTCACTCTGTACTGGGGGAGGTGTTACTCTGCGTCACTCTGTACTGGGGGAGGTGTTACTCTGCGTCACTCTGTACTGGGGGAGGTGTTACTCTGCGTCACTCTGTACTGGGGGAGGTGTTACTCTGCGTCACTCTGTACTGGGGAGGTGTTACTCTGCGTCACTCTGTACTGGGGGAGGTGTTACTCTGCGTCACTCTGTACTGGGGGAGGTGTTACTCTGCGTCACTCTGTACTGGGGAGGTGTTACTCTGCGTCACTCTGTACTGGGGGAGGTGTTACTCTGCGTCACTCTGTACTGGGGGAGGTGTTACTCTGCGTCACTCTGTACTGGGGGAGGTGTTACTCTGCGTCACTCTGTACTGGGGGAGGTGTTACTCTGCGTCACTCTGTACTGGGGGAGGTGTTACTCTGCGTCACTCTGTACTGGGGGAGGTGTTACTCTGCGTCACTCTGTACTGGGGGAGGTGTTACTCTGCGTCACTCTGTACTGGGGGAGGTGTTACTCTGCGTCACTCTGTACTGGGGGAGGTGTTACTCTGCGTCACTCTGTACTGGGGGAGGTGTTACTCTGCGTCACTCTGTACTGGGGGAGGTGTTACTCTGCGTCACTCTGTACTGGGGGAGGTGTTACTCTGCGTCACTCTGTACTGGGGGAGGTGTTACTCTGCGTCACTCTGTACTGGGGGAGGTGTTACTCTGCGTCACTCTGTACTGGGGGAGGTGTTACTCTGCGTCACTCTGTACTGGGGGAGGTGTTACTCTGCGTCACTCTGTACTGGGGGAGGTGTTACTCTGCGTCACTCTGTACTGGGGGAGGTGTTACTCTGCGTCACGCTGTACTGGGGGAGGTGTTTACTCTGCGTCACTCTGTACTGGGGGAGGTGTTACTCTGCGTCACTCTGTACTGGGGGAGGTGTTACTCTGCGTCACTCTGTACTGGGGGAGGTGTTACTCTGCGTCACTCTGTACTGGGGGAGGTGTTACTCTGCGTCACTCTGTACTGGGGGAGGTGTTACTCTGCGTCACTCTGTACTGGGGAGGTGTTACTCTGCGTCACTCTGTACTGGGGGAGGTGTTACTCTGCGTCACTCTGTACTGGGGGAGGTGTTACTCTGCGTCACTCTGTACTGGGGGAGGTGTTACTCTGCGTCACTCTGTACTGGGGGAGGTGTTACTCTGCGTCACTCTGTACTGGGGGAGGTGTTACTCTGCGTCACTCTGTACTGGGGGAGGTGTTACTCTGCGTCACTCTGTACTGGGGGAGGTGTTACTCTGCGTCACTCTGTACTGGGGAGGTGTTACTCTGCGTCACTCTGTACTGGGGGAGGTGTTACTCTGCGTCACTCTGTACTGGGGGAGGTGTTACTCTGCGTCACTCTGTACTGGGGGGAGGTGTTACTCTGCGTCACTCTGTACTGGGGGAGGTGTTACTCTGCGTCACTCTGTACTGGGGGAGGTGTTACTCTGCGTCACTCTGTACTGGGGAGGTGTTACTCTGCGTCATTCTGTACTGGGGGAGGTGTTACTCTGCGTCACTCTGTACTGGGGGAGGTGTTACTCTGCGTCACTCTGTACTGGGGGAGGTGTTACTCTGCGTCACTCTGTACTGGGGGAGGTGTTACTCTGCGTCACTCTGTACTGGGGGAGGTGTTACTCTGCATCACTCGGTACTGGGGGAGGTGTTACTCTGCGTCACTCTGTACTGGGGGAGGTGTTACTCTGCGTCACTCTGTACTGGGGGAGGTGTTACTCTGCGTCACTCTGTACTGGGGGAGGTGTTACTCTGCGTCACTCTGTACTGGGGGAGGTGTTACTCTGCGTCACTCTGTACTGGGGGAGGTGTTACTCTGCGTCACTCTGTACTGGGGGAGGTGTTACTCTGCGTCACTCTGTACTGGGGAGGTGTTACTCCTTTTATAAATAAATGTATTTCACTTTCCTGTTTTGCTCAGTGAATGATCCCGGTATAAAGGTATATAAGGTAAATAACCTGGTCTCCTGTGTATAGTGTACGGGGGATATCGGGTACTCACCGGCCTGTGTATAGTGTACGGGGGATATCGGGTACTCACCTGCCTGTGTATAGTGTACGGGGGATATCGGGTACTCACCTGCCTGTGTATAGTGTACGGGGATATCGGGTACTCACCGGCCTGTGTATAGTGTACGGGGGATATCGGGTACTCACCGGCCTGTGTATAGTGTACGGGGGATATCGGGTACTTACGTGCCTGTGTATAGTGTACGGGGGATATCGGGTACTCACCGGCCTGTGTATAGTGTACGGGGGATATCGGGTACTCACCGGCCTGTGTATAGTGTACGGGGGATATCGGGTACTCACCGGCCTGTGTATAGTGTACGGGGGATATCGGGTACTCACCGGCCTGTGTATAGTGTACGGGGGATATCGGGTACTCACCGGCCTGTGTATAGTGTACGGGGGATATCGGGTACTCACCGGCCTGTGTATAGTGTACGGGGGATATCGGGTACTCACCGGCCTGTGTATAGTGTACGGGGGATATCGGGTACTCACCGGCCTGTGTATAGTGTACGGGGGATATCGGGTACTCACCTGCCTGTGTATAGTGTACGGGGGATATCGGGTACTCACCTGCCTGTGTATAGTGTACGGGGGATATCGGGTACTCACCTGCCTGTGTATAGTGTACGGGGGATATCGGGTACTCACCTGCCTGTGTATAGTGTACGGGGGATATCGGGTACTCACCTGCCTGTGTATAGTGTACGGGGGATATCGGGTACTCACCTGCCTGTGTATAGTGTACGGGGGATATCGGGTACTCACCGCCTGTGTATAGTGTACGGGGGATATCGGGTACTCACCTGCCTGTGTATAGTGTACGGGGGATATCGGGTACTCACCGACCTGTGTATAGTGTACGGGGGATATCGGGTACTCACCGGCCTGTGTATAGTGTACGGGGGATATCGGGTACTCACCTGCCTGTGTATAGTGTACGGGGGATATCGGGTACTCACCGGCCTGTGTGAGAGCCACAGAGCTCAGGAGAAGCAGCGCAAGGAGCAGCGACGCCATAACAACCTGTAACGGGAGAGCAGCAGTGAGACTGTGCGTCTTATACAGAGAGAGAGAGCAGCAGTGAGACTGTGCGTCTTATACAGAGAGAGAGAGCAGCAGTGAGACTGTGCGTCTTATACAGAGAGAGCAGCAGTGAGAGCTGTGCGTCTTATACAGAGGGAGAGCAGCAGTGAGAGAGCGGTGCGTCTTATACAGAGAGAGAGAGCAGCAGTGAGACTGTGCATCTTATACAGAGGGAGAGCAGCAGTGAGACTGTGCATCTTATACAGAGAGAGAGAGCAGCAGTGAGACTGTGCATCTTATACAGAGGGAGAGCAGCAGTGAGACTTTATGTCTTACACAGAGGGAGAACAGCAGTGAGAATGTGCGTCTTATACAGAGGGAGAGCAGCAGTGAGACTGTGCGTCTTATACAGAGGGAGAGCAGCAGTGAGACTGTGCGTCTTATACAGAGGGAGAGCAGCAGTGAGACTGTGCGTCTTATACAGAGAGAGAGCAGCAGTGAGACTGTGCGTCTTATACAGAGGGAGAGCAGCAGTGAGACTGTGCGTCTTATACAGAGGGAGAGCAGCAGTGAGACTGTGCGTCTTATACAGAGGGAGAGCAGCAGTGAGACTGTGCGTCTTATACAGAGGGAGAGCAGCAGTGAGACTGTGCGTCTTATACAGAGAGAGAGCAGCAGTGAGACTGTGCGTCTTATACAGAGTGAGAGCAGCAGTGAGAGAGCGGTGCGTCTTATACAGAGGGAGAGCAGCAGTGAGAGAGCGGTGCGTCTTATACAGAGAGAGAGCAGCAGTGAGACTGTGCGTCTTATACAGAGAGAGAGAGCAGCAGTGAGACTGTGCGTCTTATACAGAGAGAGAGAGCAGCAGTGAGACTGTGCGTCTTATACAGAGGGAGAGCAGCAGTGAGAGCTGTGCGTCTTATACAGAGGGAGAGCAGCAGTGAGAGAGCGGTGCGTCTTATACAGAGAGAGAGAGCAGCAGTGAGACTGTGCATCTTATACAGAGGGAGAGCAGCAGTGAGACTTTATGTCTTACACAGAGGGAGAACAGCAGTGAGAATGTGCGTCTTATACAGAGGGAGAGCAGCAGTGAGACTGTGCGTCTTATACAGAGGGAGAGCAGCAGTGAGACTGTGCGTCTTATACAGAGGGAGAGCAGCAGTGAGACTGTGCGTCTTATACAGAGAGAGAGCAGCAGTGAGACTGTGCGTCTTATACAGAGGGAGAGCAGCAGTGAGACTGTGCGTCTTATACAGAGGGAGAGCAGCAGTGAGACTGTGCGTCTTATACAGAGGGAGAGCAGCAGTGAGACTGTGCGTCTTATACAGAGAGAGAGCAGCAGTGAGACTGTGCGTCTTATACAGAGTGAGAGCAGCAGTGAGAGAGCGGTGCGTCTTATACAGAGAGAGAGCAGCAGTGAGACTGTGCGTCTTATACAGAGAGAGAGCAGCAGTGAGACTGTGCGTCTTATACAGAGAGAGAGAGAGCAGCAGTGAGACTGTGCGTCTTATACAGAGGGAGAGCAGCAGTGAGAGCACGGTGCGTCTTATACAGAGGGAGAGCAGCGGTGAGACTGTGCGTCTTATACAGAGAGAGAGAGCGGTGCGTCTTATACAGAGGGAGAGCAGCAGTGAGACTGTGCGTCTTATACAGAGGGAGAGCAGCAGTGAGACTGTGCGTCTTATACAGAGGGAGAGCAGCAGTGAGACTGTGCGTCTTACACAGAGGGAGAACAGCAGTGAGAGAGCGATGCGTCTTATACAGAGGGAGAGCAGCAGTGAGACTGTGCGTCTTATACAGAGAGAGAGCAGCAGTGAGACTGTGCGTCTTATACAGAGGGAGAGCAGCAGTGAGACTGTGCGTCTTATACAGAGGGAGAGCAGCAGTGAGACTGTGCGTCTTATACAGAGAGAGAGAGCAGCAGTGAGACTGTGCGTCTTATACAGAGAGAAAGAGCAGCAGTGAGAGAGCGGTGCGTCTTATACAGAGAGAGAGAGCAGCAGTGAGAGCTGTGTGTCTTATACAGAGGGAGAGCAGCAGTGAGAGCTGTGTGTCTTATACAGAGGGAGAGCAGCAGTGAGAGCTGTGCGTCTTATACAGAGGGAGAGCATAAGTGAGAGCTGTGCGTCTTATACAGAGGGAGAGCAGCAGTGAGACTGTGCATCTTATACAGAGGGAGAGCAGCAGCGACGCCATAACAACCTGCAATGGGAGAGCAGCAGTGAGACTGTGCGTCTTATACAGAGGGAGAGCAGCAGTGAGACTGTGCGTCTTATACAGAGAAAGAGAGCAGCAGTGAGACTGTGCGTCTTATACAGAGAGAGGGAGCAGCAGTGAGACTGTGCGTCTTATACAGAGGGAGAGCAGCAGCGAGACTGTGCGTCTTATACAGAGAGAGAGCAGCAGTGAGACTGTGCGTCTTATACAGAGGGAGAGCAGCAGTGAGACTGCGCGTCTTATACAGAGAGAGAGAGCAGCAGTGAGACTGCGCGTCTTATACAGAGAGAGAGCAGCAGTGAGACTGGGCGTCTTATACAGAGGGAGAGCAGCAGTGAGAGAGCGGTGCGTCTTATACAGAGGGAGAGCAGCAGTGAGACTGTGCGTCTTATACAGAGAGAGAGAGCTGTGCGTCTTATACAGAGGGAGAGCAGCAGTGAGACTGTGCATCTTATACAGAGGGAGAGCAGCAGTGAGAGAGCGGTGCGTCTTATATAGAGGGAGAGCAGCAGTGAGACTTTATGTCTTATACAGAGGGAGAGCAGCAGTGAGACTGGGCGTCTTATACAGAGGGAGAGCAGCAGTGAGACTGTGCGTCTTATACAGAGGGAGAGCAGCAGTGAGACTGTGCGTCTTATACAGAGAGAGAGAGCAGCAGTGAGACTGTGCGTCTTATACAGAGGGAGAGCAGCAGTGAGACTGTGCGTCTTATACAGAGAGAGAGAGCAGCAGTGAGACTGTGCGTCTTATACAGAGGGAGAGCAGCAGTGAGACTGTGCGTCTTATACAGAGAGAGAGAGCAGCAGTGAGAGAGCGGTGCGTCTTATAAAGAGAGAGAGAGCAGCAGTGAGAGCTGTGCGTCATATACAGAGGGAGAGCAGCAGTGAGAGAGCGGTGCGTCTTATACAGAGGGAGAGCAGCAGTGAGAGCGGTGCGTCTTATACAGAGGGAGAGCAGTAGTGAGAGAGCGGTGCGTCTTATACAGAGAGAGCAGCAGTGAGAGCTGTGCGTCTTATACAGAGGGAGAGCAGCAGTGGGAGATGGCCGTGCGTGTTATAGTGAGAGATAGCCGTGCGTGTTATAGTGAGAGATAGCCGTGCGTGTTATAGTGAGAGATAGCCGTGCGTGTTATAGTGAGAGATAGCCGTGCGTGTTATAGTGAGAGATAGCCGTGCGTGTTATAGTGAGAGATAGCCGTGCGTGTTATAGTGAGAGATAGCCGTGCGTGTTATAGTGAGAGATAGCTGTGCGTGTTATAGTGAGAGATAGCTGTGCGTGTTATAGTGAGAGATAGCTGTGCGTGTTATAGTGAGAGATAGCTGTGCGTGTTATAGTGAGAGATAGCTGTGCGTGTTATAGTGAGAGATAGCTGTGCGTGTTATAGTGAGAGATAGCCGTGCGTGTTATTGTGAGAGATAGCCGTGCGTGTTATAGTGAGAGATAGCCGTGCGTGTTATAGTGAGAGATAGCTGTGCGTGTTATAGTGAGAGATAGCTGTGCGTGTTATAGTGAGAGATAGCCGTGCGTGTTATTGTGAGAGATAGCCGTGCGTGTTATAGTGAGAGATAGCTGTGCATCTTACCTGTTCTTGAGGTGTGTGTGAGAGTCCCCCGCACATGCCCGCTCTATATACCCCGTGTGGGGGGGTAATAGGGGGGGGGGCAGGGTTGCTTATCTCCTGCGGGGTATTTACTGTCTAATTCTGACCATAAAACCTTATCAGTGAAATGAGCAGCGAGGAGAGACGGGGACAGCTGGGAAGCGAGGGCCCCCCCCCCCTGTGCACACACGCTCACGCCTAGCACACGCTCACGCCCATCATATACAGCATACGGTATACACGCCCAGCTATTTTATATACCCCACCCACCCCACCACACATACACACGAGAGGGATCTGCGCCAGAGACAGGAAACAGCGAGGTTATAACAACTATACATAACTATAAAGTCGTTATGTGGCCAGTGAATAGAGAAGCGCAATATCTGATGTGTGGTGTATATATATGTAAGGATGTGTACATATATGTAGGTAGTCCAGCGGGGACGTTGGATTCTGGAGAGGGGAGAATGTAAGGATGTGTACATATATGTAGGTAGTCCAGCGGGGACGTTGGATTCTGGAGAGGGGAGAATGTAAGGATGTGTACATATACTGGTATGTGTGGGTTCCGCGCTGTTACTGATGCAAGAAGCGCCATACTGTTCTTTTGCCAGTAAGGTCACTGTGTGGATAGCCAGGCTGCGCATGCGCGAGGAAAGCGCGCGAACGGCAACCAATCCGGAGGGACTTTGAGGGTTGAACTCTGAACTGTGAACTGTGGAGGAGTCAGCTGAGGCTGGGGACCAATAGGGTGTGAGACTCTGGATAGGGATGAGACAGGAAGCGTGTGGGCGGACACACGAGTGACAGAGGAGAAGGAGGAAGGTGGCGGAACCTCGTGTGTGCGAGCGGAGGGTCAGTGACCCTTCCGCTTAGGACAGATACGTTCCCCCAGCCCCCAGGAGTATAACCCCTGTCACCGTAGGGTGCCGCTTTTGTAGGGACGGCCGTAGCGTTTAGGAAGCATCCCATTAGTACCGTTTCATTTGCAAGAGTTGCGGACGCCATCTTGGTCTGGAGAACAGACCGCACAGCAAAGCAGAGTGTCGGCGCAAGGCTGGAGCAACACTACGGACCCTTTGTGAAGTGAGGTGGTCACCGCAGTGACCGGGAGGTATTGTTAATCGACAAGTGCACCTACACCGGTCACCAGGCGCTGATCCCGCCTCCCACTAACTAATTGGGGGGCACTAGTGTGCCAGTAAATCATTCAATACAACTACTAGTTGCAGGACATACTCCTTGGGAGAGTGGCAGAGCCACCTGTGTACAGGACATTAACCCTATGAAGGTGTGCCGAGCCACAGTGTGAAATGCTTGAATATAAAGTATAAGAGTTATATGCATGTTATATGTACGTTGCATTTTCGTATTAGTTAGTGTCATAGTAAAAGTTTGCTTGTTGCACAATACAGTTGTATGTTTCTTACTCAGGGTAGATTCTCTACAAAGGGGATCCTGGGTAAGTGGAGGCGCTGCACCATGATAATAGAGGGTAAGACCCCAGGCTCCCCAACAGCGGAGGCTTAGAGCTCCTGGAGCCACAGGTAGAACACAGCATCAGTAGTTCCTTTGTGCAGGGGTTCACAAAAAGGGCTACATTTGGAGGCGCTGCTGAGATCTTAGACCTGGGGTGCCCCCACATTTTTCTCTATTGTGCAACCAACCCACATCATGTCGGTGCCCTCGGCGCTCGAGGTGCGCAAGTGGGCCCAGCGGCGCGGGATTCCCTTGAATCGTGCTTTCGCGCTGGGCCATGTCCCCGCCACGATCTCGTTAGGTACTGTGACCGAGCAGGTCCGAAAGCTCCGCTCCTGGACAATGCCCAAGTACAGGACCATTTTTACGACCGCGACCAGGCCTGGCGCCGGGTCTTGTATCCCACTGAACAAGATATATGCCCCGAGGCCTTGCCCCGTATACTGCTGCTGCCCGAGGCCCCGGGGGTACGCTGCCCCATAGTCCAAGTGGACACCCCTGCACCCTTGGCCACTTCCACCCCACAGAGAGAGTATACACCCACAGTAGGTGCCGCGACTGGGGGCCCAGACCACACCCCTGACCGTGGCCTGCAACCTCGCTGGCCGGCAGCCCTGAGCCTAGGCTCCTCGTCCACCCCGCCCGGCCTGCGGTCTGGCCTCAACCGACTTAGCCTATCAAGACTGGACACTTACCCCGCAGTCGGGGATAGCTTACCGGGAGACACCTCTATTCCCGCAATAGCAGCCGCTCTCCACAACACCACCCAGTCGCTCCAGTATAGGAAGTTAAAGGCCTTCTCCGGTGAGAAACCCACGCCCCAAGGTGAAGTAGGGATAGAGGACTGGTTGGATCATACAGAACAGGTACTGCCTGAATGGACCTGCACGGACGCGGTCCGAAGACAGCGCATCGTTGAGTGCTTACGGCCCCCCGCGTCCCACATGGTGCACTACTACTGAGATGACAATCCGGAGGCTGATGCAGCGGATCTCATCTACTGCCTGACGAAGGCGTATGGGGCTCCGGTGGATACTTATGCGTTGATGGCCAAATTCCATGCGTTAGCCCAGAAGGAAGGGGAGATGGTATCCGACTTCCTCAGGCGACTGCACCTGGACTTATGGAATCTGGTGAGGAAGGGCGTGTTGCCAAGGATGGAAGCCAATGGACTGCGCACCACCCAGCTGTTGAGGGGGCTCCTACCCCTGCACCCCGTGTCGGTGCGGGTCAGTAGCTGCCTAACGCCCGGACAAGCCTTGTCGTTTCATGACCTAATGGACCGGGTCCAAGCGTACGAGACGGTGTTGTTAGGACGTGACCTGGCCCCTGGGAAAAAGCCCCCGCCCGGGAGTAAGGAGGTCAAGAAGGTGGAACCAAAGACCGACGCGCCCGAACCTGGGGATCCCGACTCCGAGGATGTCACCCCCCCAGTGACGCCCCGGCCTCGTCTCCCGACCGGGCGAAATTCACCAACCGGGAGAAGCGAGAATTACCTCAGCCAAATTCAGTGCTACGCGTGTGGACAGATGGGACATCTGCGTGCCCGTTGCCCCACCTTGCAGAAAACAGTGTCCTGGCCCGCGCAGTCGATGCCGTGCAAGACCCTGGAGGATGGTGAAGCGTCGCCGCCCTCCCCAAGCAGCCGAATCGGCCCCGCCGCCATTATTCGGGTAGTTATCGAGGGCATCTACGCCGCCGCATTGCTGGACACGGGATCCCAGGTGACCATCGTATACCGGCCCTTCTACGACCAACACCTACATCGATTACCGTTGCTCTCTGCGGATGCCTTGCGACTGAGGGGATTGAGTCATGAGGATTACCCCATAGACGGCGTAGTAAAGGTGCAGTTAGACATTCCCCAACTGAACACTGGTAAACATCATCCCATGGAAGTGGAGGCCTTAGTGTGCCCTGAACCTCAGGATCACCCCAGCGCTCTAATCATCTTGGGGACTAACGCTGACATTGTGCGCGCGGTGTTCCGCATGTATTTGCAAGAAGCGGGAGAAGCCCCGCTGCTGGCCCTAGCAGCCTGCCCCGCCCTCCAAGAGGTCTGCGGTAAGATTGCGACTGAAGAGGAGCATGGCATACTCTACAGTCAAGAATGGGGACTGACTCAAATTCCCCCGGGGGAAGGACGAATGATGGTCGCTGCTTGCCACTACCCCCGACGACGGTTGGAGGATCAACTCTTCGCCTTGGAAAGCGTGGCCCAAGACGAACAACGGTTGGGCTACGAAGTATTGGCCTCCGTAAAGAAATGGCCCGGGAAGATTCCGGATCGCACCTGGGTGTACGTGCGGAATATCTCCCCTTATGCCATGAATATTGACCGGCGTCAGCTGCTGGGGAGAATATACCCCGTGACTCCCGAGGAGAAGGTCTCGACGAAACGACCCAATCACTCTCCTCCTACATCTGATTCGTTGTTGGAATTCGACTTCGGAGACTCTCCGCTCCCGGGTGAATGGAGGAAGAGACTGCAAGTCGAGCTACAAGACCGAAGGAGCGTGTTCTCCACTAGCGATATGGATGTGGGGTGCAGCCGCAGTGCCCACCATACCATCCGAATGAGCGACGCTACCCCCTTCCGGGAGCGTTCCCGCCGGCTCGCACCCCGGGACGTCGAAGAGGTGAGGAGATTTCTCGCCGAGATGGAGGAGGCTGGCATTGTGCAAGGATCTCGTAGCCCTTACGCTTCACCCATCGTGGTAGTCCGCAAAAAGAACGGGACGGTCCGTCTCTGCGTGGATTACAGAACCCTGAATACCCGCACCATCCCCGACCAGTACACCCTGCCCCGAATCGGGGATCTCTTGAACGCTCTGACGGGAAGTAAATGGTTCAGTGTGCTCGATCTTAGGTCGGGGTACTACCAAGTACCTATGGGCCAGGAGGACCAAGAAAAGACTGCCTTCATCTGCCCATTAGGATTTTATCAATTTACCCGCATGCCGCAAGGGATCTGCGGGGCTCCAGCCACATTCCAGAGATTGATGGAAAAGACTCTCAGAGACCTGAACCCACAAGAATGCTTAGTGTACCTGGATGACATTATAGTGTTCGGGCGAACTCTAGAGGAGCACTCCGAGAGGCTGATGAAGGTACTGGATAGACTTCAGGAGGAGGGCCTCAAACTGTCTCTGGACAAATGCAAGTTCTGTCGGTCCTCCGTGATGTATGTGGGCCACATCGTGTCGGCTGAGGGAGTGTCCACCGATCCAGGGAAGATATAGGCTGTGGTGAATTGGCCTAGACCCCAGAATGTCCAAGAGTTGCGGTCATTCTTGGGATTTTGTGGCTACTACCGGCGGTTCGTGGAAGGCTATTCCAGCAAAGCCAAGCTGTTGAACAATCTTTTAAAGATCTATCCGGGAGAGACAGAACAAAAAGGGGTCACGGCGCAAACACCCTTTGGGGAGAAATGGATCCCCGAATGTGAACAGGCATTCCTGAACTTAAAAACCAGCCTCACCCAGGCCCCGGTCTTGGCCTATGCAGATCCGGAACGTGAATACGTCCTACATGTAGATGCCAGCCTTAGCGGGCTGGGGGCTGTCCTGCATCAGAAGTATGAGACGGGGCTCCGCCCAGTGGCATATGCGAGCCGAAGCTTGACACCTAGTGACCAGAACTATCCGGTCCATAAACTGGAATTTTTGGCCCTGAAATGGGCAGTGGTGGACAAGCTGCACGACTACCTGTATGGGGTACAGTTTGAAGTACGCACGGACAATAATCCCATGACCTATATAAATACGTCCGCCAAATTGGACGCTACGGGACACCGTTGGTTAGCTGCCCTGGCCAACTACAGTTTCAATCTTAAATACAAACCAGGGCCCACCAACATAGGGGCCGACGCCCTGTCTCGTCGCCCCGGCCTTCAATCCACCCCTGATGAGGAAGTATGGGAAGAAATACCGGGTCCTGGAATCCGGGCTCTCTGCTCTGTGGCTGCGGTAGTCAATGATCAGGTGGCATTCTCGGAACTACGGGTTGCTGATTCTTTGGGATGCCACTCGCGAGCCATTCCCCGGGCCTATCAGGGTCGAGAAGGGATGAATATCACGGAAGACAACATCATCTCGTGGAGGGATCTAGTGCATTACCAGACTCAAGACCTGATCGTGGAGCTGGCCCGTCAAGCGGTACAACAAGAAAATCCCTCTATACTTAAGCAAGCCCCCAAAAGCTTGGTGAAACTCCTGTTGAATGAGTTTGGAAAATTCGAAATGGACAATTGTTTGTTATATCGGGTGATCCCATATTACAACCATCCTGATCGGCGTCAGCTGTTCCTGCCGGAGCGCTTGAGGACTATGGTCCTTCGGGCCCTCCACGATGACCACGGCCATCTGGGCATTGATAAGACCTTCGGGCTACTACAGGATAGATTCTATTGGCCTAGGATGAGAGAGTCCGTGGAACAGCATTGTCGAAGGTGTAATCGCTGCTTACAAAGGAAAACACTGCCCACCAGGGCGGCTCCCATGGCGCACTTGAAAAGTTCGGGCCCCATGGATCTGGTGTGTATGGATTTTCTCTGTATTGAGCCCGACAGCCGGGGCATTAGCAATGTACTAGTGATTACTGACCACTACACCAGGTACGCCCAGGCGTTCCCTACGAAAGATCAGAAGGCTGTAACGGTGGCCCGAGTCCTGTGGGAGAAGTATTTCATTCATTATGGGTTACCCAATCGTCTTCACTCTGATCAGGGCAGGGACTTTGAGAGTACACTGATAAAGGAATTGCTAACCCTACTGAACATTGCCAAGTCACGTACCACCCCGAAGGGGATGCTTTGCCCGAACGGTTCAACCGCACTTTATTAGATATGTTGGGAACCCTGACTGGCTCACAAAAGTTGGAGTGGAGTAAGCACGTGGAGACATTGGTACATGCTTATAATTGTACCCGGCATGAGTCCACCGGGTACACCCCGTACTTTTTGATGTTCGGACGAGAAGCCCGATTACCGGTGGATGTGCGACTGCGGATATTTACCGATGGGGTATCCAACCGAACGCACTTTCGATATGTACAGTGGTTACGGGATAGTCTGCAGCAAGCCTATAAACTGGCTGAAAGAGCGACAGCGCAATTGAATGCGGGAAACAAAAGGCGCTATGATCACAAAGTGCGTCACAAGGAAATTCACCCCGGGGATGCGGTTCTCTTACGCAACTTAGGTGTCCCTGGGAAACATAAATTGGCTGACCGTTGGCGGGAAGGTGTGTACGAGGTGGAGTCACAGATGCCTGGCCTTCCCGTGTATAGGATCAAGGACTCTGAAGGCCGCGTAAAAGTGTGGCATAGGAATCACTTCCTTCCCATACCTCAAGTAGGGAACGACGAGTTGGAACTACCCGCTACACCAATAGATGGAGAAGTTGGAAACCCAGAGGATGGCCTAGAGACTGTAAAATTTGCCACCTCTGAGGATCCGATGGAGGGAACCTCTCAAAGGGGCCTTCCGGCCGCGGGGGCATCTCCCGAAGGAGCTACGGGTAAAGAGCCTCTTGGCCCGAAACTTGACAATCTGACTCCAATTGATCAGTCATTAGATCCACAAAGCCCATGTTTCACCCCACAGAGAGACTTTACTAATGCTGAAAACCCCTCAAGGGTAGAGATGGAACCACCAGTTGAGACTGGATACTCTGCGGAGGAAGCCGAGGAGGACCAACCTCGGCGAAGTCAAAGAACCAGTCAGCCTCCCATGAGAATGGCGTACGATCAATTTGGGGCACCCCATTATGAGGCTCAGCAGTGGGCTCGGCATAGAATGCAATCTATGGTGGTAATGTTCAATGAAATGTGTAACCTAATATAAGGGAGAAGGGCTGTGTAAATAAGTTCATATATGTAGGTAGTCCAGCGGGGACGTTGGATTCTGGAGAGGGGAGAATGTAAGGATGTCTACATATATGTGTGGGTTCCGCGCTGTTACTGATTCAAGAAGCGCCATACTGTTCTTTTGCCAGTAAGGTCACTGTGTGGATAGCCAGGCTGCGCATGTGCGAGGAAAGCGCGCGAACGGCAACCAATCCGGAGGGACTTTGAGGGTTGAACTCTGAACTGTGAACTGTGGAGGAGTCAGCTGAGGCTGGGGACCAATAGGGTGTGAGACTCTGGATAGGGATGAGACAGGAAGCGTGTGGGCGGACACACGAGTGAGAGAGGAGAAGGAGGAAGGTGGCGGAACCTCGTGTGTGCGAGCGGAGGGTCAGTGACCCTTCCGCTTAGGACAGATACATTCCCCCAGCCCCCAGGAGTATAACCCCTGTCACAGTAGGGTGCCGCTTTTGTAGGGATAGCCGTAGCATTTAGGGAAGCATCCCATTAGTACCGTTTCATTTGCAAGAGTTGCGGACGCCATCTTGGTCTGGAGAACAGACCGCACAGCAAAGCAGAGTGTCGGCGCAAGGCTGGAGCAACACTACGGACCCTTTGTGAAGTGAGGTGGTCACCGCAGTGACCGGGAGGTATTGTTAATCGACAAGTGCACCTACACCGGTCACCAGGCGCTGATCCCGCCTCCCACTAACTAATTGGGGGCACTAGTGTGCCAGTAAATCATTCAATACAACTACTAGTTGCAGGACATACTCCTTGGGAGAGTGGCAGAGCCACCTGTGTACAGGACATTAACCCTATAAAGGTGTGGCCGAGCCACAGTGTGAAATGCTTGAATATAAAGTATAAGAGTTATATGCATGTTATATGTACGTTGCATTTTCGTATTAGTTAGTATTATAGTAAAAGGTTGCTTGTTGCACAATACAGTTGTATGTTTCTTACTCAGGGTAGATTCTCTACAAAGGGGATCCTGGGTAAGTGGAGGCGCTGCACCATGATAAGAGAGGGTAAGACCCCAGGCTCCCCTACAGCGGAGGCTTAGAGCTCCTGGAGCCACAGGTAGAACACAGCATCAGTAGTTCCTTTGTGCAGGGGTTCACAAAAAGGGCTACATATATATATATATATATATATATACACACCACACACACCACACACACCACACACACCACACACACACGAGAGGGATCTGCGCCAGAGACAGGAAACAGTGAGGTTATAACAAATATACATAACTATAAAGTCATTATGTGACCAGTGAATAGAGAAGCGCAATATCTGAAATATATATTTATCTATATATCTCTCTCTATATCTCTCTCTATCTCTCTCTCTCTCTCTCTCTCTCTCTCTCTCTCTCTCTCTCTCTCTCTCTCTCTCTCTCTCTCTCTCTCTCTCTCTCTCTCTCTCTCTCTCTCTCTCTCTCTCTCTCTCTCTCTCTCTCTCTCTCTCTCTCTCTCTCTCTCTCTATATATATATATATATATATATATATATATATATATATGCAAATATAACTGTATGCTCATCTGCATGTCTTAGGCAGGTCTGCAACTCCGCCTTTCCCCATTATCACCCAGCATACAGCACTTCCACTGCAGCAAGGGATTCTGGGAAATGACATGCAAATGAGCACACAGTGTCACTTTTTGCCTCAATATCCATTTTTAACATTGTTCCCTATAGGCTTAAGCTTGCAGCATGGTCACAGCTTTGAGCACAGCCAGGGTTAAGGTGCATACCCAGAAAACCACCCACAGACAGCTGTTTTTTTTTTTTTCTCTTAGCCCGGGTGGTGAAAAAGTGATTCCACCTCAAAAACCATGCTCGTGGTCAAGTGAGACCAGGTGCGCTCCACATGTGACAAAGTCTTCTCCGGAGAGTAAGCCAGTCCGTACCAAGAAACAGTCCTCTCCAGCCGAAGCCTTGGATTCCTGTTGTTACATTGACGTCGTCATCCGAGGAATCCGACGTCCATCCTGTTCCCTCCTAGTGCAGCTGACGCCGCAGGAGGGTCCAAGTCTTTAGGGTGTTCGGCTGACGCCTACTAACCCACCGTGATCTTCTCCCGAGGGATTGGCGGTCACTAGCCAGCACTACAGTCTTTACTCTCCGAAGAAAGGGGTGACGTTAACCCAACACCAAACAAAACAAATTCATGGTGCGAGTGCTCCGGTGCTCTGTGCAATGCAGTGCAGGAGGTGCTCAAACGTACAACACAAAAAGGGTGTGCACGAGTGCACGCCTGGCCCTTTGCAAGGCCAGGCGGTGACAAAAATAATTGGCTTGTCCCCTCAGCGGAAGGCAATAAGGGGGGCCAAGTGCGGGAAAAATAGGGGACGGTGCAAAAAAATCTGTGCAGATCAAGTGCTCGTAAGTGGAGGCCGCCGCCCAAACAGCCATCCACAGTGCAGCAAGTGATGCTCCCCAGGGGTTCCAAGCCTGGGGTGCAAGATTAAAAAGCCCGGGCTACTTTGCATCCGCTGCCTCAGCCCATGACCAGACCAAGTGATGCAACTAGGGCTATCCTTCACAGGACAGACCCTACACTTGATCTTAGCCAAAAGGCCGAGAAACTTTTTGCCTGAATAACCATTTTTAACATGGTTCCCTATAGGCTTAAGCTTGCTGCATGGTCACAGCTTTGAGCACAGCCAGGGTTAAGGTGCATACCCAGAAAACCACCCAAAAAAAAATGGTTATTGAGGCAAAAAGTGACACTGTGTGCTCATTTGCATGTCATTTCCCAGAGTCCCTTGCTGCAGTGGAAGTGCTGTATGCTGGGTGATGATGGGGAAAGGCGGGGTTGCAGACCTGCCTAAGACATGCAGATGAGCATACAGCTATATTTGCATATTTGCTTTCCTGTGGAGGGTTTTTGTTACTTTTTTTACTCACCATAACTTAACTCAGTATTATGGTTTAGCCTATCCCATAGCCTCTCTTGCATTCCCAGTAACATCAACCCCACACTGATGAGACCCATCAAGGTCGAAACAGCTGTATAGCTGGGACTGTGCCCCCTTGGCCCTGTGGCATCGGCTCCTTCGGGAGTCTTAAGCCACTTGCTGCTTTTGGGGGGGCACGCCATCCTGAGCGTGCGGCTCTGAGCGAGCAGATGCGGAAGTGAGGGGCCGGCACCTTTGCCCTGGGACATCGCCTTTACTGGCTTAAGTCCCTTGCTGCTTTTGGGGTGCCGCACCTGAGCTTGGGAGAGAAGAGATGACGTCGCAAGCTGGAATGCGCAATTCCATTCGGTTCCTGATCGAGGAGACCGAGAGATGTCGAGTGAACCTGCTGTGGATAGTGGAGAAGGTGCTGAAGCAATTGATTGGTCTGGACGCTGAGAGGATCTTCTGCCTTCAGGATTTCCCTGCGCAGGGGATTTATGACCTGACCTGTTTTCAAGAAGCGGATGTTTGGTGCACTTTTGAAAAGTGCAAGGAGAAGTCTGGTGACCCGATCTTACAAGGCATCAAGGTAATTCCAAGTTTTATGCTAGAGGAGAGACCACTTGTACTTCACATGTACACTCCGTATGCAAGGAAAGAGGAGATTGTGACTTTTTTGAAACGGTATTGTGAAATGATCAGAGGAGGTGATCTATTTTGATCTGGTTTGAAACTGATTGGCCAGCAAAGCCGGCCAATTCAGTTGAACAGCAATTCTACTTGTTACCAAGTAGAACAAAGATAAACCAGTCAAACAAAAACGTAAATGAACCCAACAAGAGCACTGATGAAGTGCACTTAAAACAGAAGGGTTAAATCTGAAGAACCCTGATTGGTGGATACCGAGCAAAGCACCCCGCCTAACGCCCACTGGGAGGCAAACTCTGAAACCGTCCCAGTAGACTCGGCGAATCAGAGGAGGTGAAGAACTTAAAAAAAACCATATGGCATGTTCAACGGGAAGAGACGTTTCTGGGTACGGTTCAGACGGGATCCATCATGTGCGGGAGGAGTGACACACCCACCGGCCATGTTTAATATCAGAGGAGACAGAGGATTTTTGTTTTACCCGGGACAGCCTCTATATTGCAGGCATTGCCACACTTATGGACATACAAAGGAGGGTTGCATGAGAACGGGAATTGTGTGCCGAAATTGCGGGGAAGAGGGACATACTGCAGCCAACTGTGGTGTCCCTAAGAGATGCCATCTTTGCGGAGAGGAAGGACATTTGGCACGGCAGAGCACTAAAAGGACATATGCCCAGACAGCTAAAGGGGACAGTGTGCTAGAAGAAGAGGAAGAGACAGTTGAGGGTCTGGGAATTTTTGAGATGGAGAGTTCCCAAGAGGGAGGGCTTGATCCGGCTATAACAGCAATGTATGAGGAGGATTTAAGAAGAGAAGAAAGGGTAGAAAGTGGCCCAATAGAGGGGGAGGTGGAAGTGGAAATAATGGATACGACTGGACCCAAGAAAGGGGCACAAAAACGTAGTTTACAAAGTGACTTTGTACAGGTGAAGGGGAGGGGAAGAGTGAGCAACGGCAAGATAGGGGGGTGAAGGCAAAGGTTTGTGCGCTGGATCCGGCCAGTTTTGACGGGAGTGGGGAAGAGGAACTGACCGTGAGCAAAGGGAAAGAGGGAAAAAAGGAGTTAGATAGGGAAGCGCAAGAAACAGAGGAGGTACTCAAACGGAAAGTGGTTGAGATAGATAAAGAAAAGAGGGAGAAGGAGGTGAAGGCAGGAATTAGTGGAGTTAAGGAAAAGGAGTCAAAAGAAAAGACAGGAACACCAAAGCGTATGGTAGGGGGGACAAGCAGAAGTGAGAGCGAAGGAGAAATAGGGGCAAGGACAGCGCTAGGAGAGAGAAAACCAAAACAAATCCAGGACTCAGGAGTTGAGGTCAAAGTATCAGAAAGTAAGGTATTGGGGGCAGTATCAGAAAGTAAGGTAAGAGGAGGGGTAGGACCTAGTGGGCCGGAAGAAACACTAAGGGAAAGAGATTTAAGGCAGAAAATAGCTGAGGTTGAGGAAAAAGTGGGGGAGTCAGATTTTTGGATTGCCAGTATTAAGCAGAATAGTCCAGGAGCGTCGCCCGAAACAGTGATGGAAGATTTACAATCTATACTGAACTGGAAAAGGGACAAAACAGAAGAAGTGTTTGAGAATATGAGAAAAAACATAAAAGCAATTTTAGGAAAGGCAGGGAGGGTGTAAGGTTTTTTTGAGATGTTATTTTCTCTTTAGATAAGTGGTAACTTGTAAGGATAGGATGAAATGATGATGATATGAAATCTATGGGTTTTTTGTAATGTTTGGGACGATTTATTATTTTCAAAAATGTTACTTTTGTATATAAAACTGGAATCTGAATAAAATTAAAAAAAAAAAAAAAAAGGTCAAAACAGCTGTCTGTGGGTGGGTTTTCTGGGTATGAACCTTAACCCTGGCTGTGCTCAAAGCTGTGACCATGCAGCAAGCTTAAGCCTATAGGGAACCATGTTAAAAATGGTTGTAAGGATGTGCATATATATATAAAGGAAGCGCCATATTGTCCTTTTGCCAGCAAGGTCACTGTGTACAAGTTAGCTGCGCATGCGTGAGAGAAGCGCGCTAAGGGCAATCAATCTGTAGAGACTCTGAACTCTGAACTGTGAGAGAGTCAGCTGAGGCTGAGGACCAATCGGGTGTGAGACTCTGGATAGAGGAACAGGATGCGTGTGGGCGGTGGGTCAGACACGGGAGGGAGGTGAAGGAGGAGGTTGGCGGAACCTCGTGTGCATGAGCGGAGGGTCAGTGACCTTCCCGCTTAGGTGAGAGACATTCCCCAGGCCCGAGGAGCATTCCCCTGTCATCGTAGGGTGCTGTTTTGTAGGGACGGCCATAGCGGTTAGGGACGTTTCCCTTTAGTGCGGTTTAAGCTGCGGAGCTGCGGTCGCCATCTTGGATTGGATACAGACGGCGCGACATAACGGAGTGTCGGCGGAAGGCTGGAACAACGCTAAGGACCCTGTGGGGAGTGTGACGGTCATCGCAGTGACCGGAAGGTATCATTGTCTGCAAGTGCACCTACACCGGTCAACAGGCGCTGATCCCGCCTTCCACTAACTAATTGGGTCACTAGTGTGAAATCATATGGTACAATACAGATACTGGTTATAGGACATACTCCTAGGGAGAGTGGCAGAGCCACCTGTGTGTACAGAATATTATCCCTGATAAGGTGTGGCCAAGCCACTGTGTGTGTGTGTAACGTTAAGATATATATAGTACTCTGCATTTATTACATTCTAACAAGTTCCTCTCTGTACATGACTTCTTTCTCTCTCACTCCCTGCTTCTCTTTGCTATAACTGAGACCTGGCTCACTCAGTCTGACTCTGCTCTGGAAGCTGCCCTCTCTTATGGTGGCCTTTCCTTCTCCCACACTCCGCGCCTTGATGGCAGGGGTGGAGGTGTGGGGCTCCTGCTCTCCTCTCTCTGCCGTTACCGAACTATTCCTATTCCCCCCTCTCTTGCCTTTCCCTCCTTTGAGGTTCACACTGTCCAGATCTTCTCTCCTCTCCCTGTTCATGTGGCGGTCATGTATCGCCCACCTACCTCTACTCATCCCCCTTCTGCCTTTCTCTCTCACTTTGAATCCTGGCTCTCTTTCTTCCTCTCCTCAGACTCCCCTGTTCTTCTCCTTGGGGACTTCAATTGCCACATTGATGACCCCTCTCTCCCTTGGGCTTCCCGCTTTCTTTCTCTAACCTCTTCTTTTGGCCTTCAACAGTGGACTGCAGCCAGCACCCACAAGGATGGCCACTACTTAGACCTGGTTTTCACTAAAAATTTCTCTCTCTCTGATTTCTCCATTTCCCCTTTTCCTCTCTCTGACCATCACCTCATCTCATTCTCTCTATCTCGCTTCTCAACTTCTCCACCTCCATCTACACCCCGGTTCTGCAGAAACCTGCGCTCTATTCACTTACCTGACTTTGAGTCCACGTTACACTCCTCCCTCTCCTCTCTCAGATCTGCTACAGACCCTGACAAACTGGTCAGGAACTACAACTCTGCCTTGTCCTCCTCTCTTGATCTACATGCCCCGCTTTCTCTCGGCCGCACTCGCCCTTTTAACCCTAGACCCTGGTTAAATTCCCACACGCGCATGCTGCGTTCCTCCACTCGTTCCTCTGAACGCCTCTGGAGGAAATCTCATACTCTCGCAAATCTCATACTCTCGCAGACTTCCTTCACTACAAATTTATGCTATCCTGTTTCAACTCTGACCTCTCGCAAGCTAAACAAGCCTACTTTTCTTCACTAATCAACATGCACAAGTCTAACCCACGCCGACTGTTCTCTGTCTTTGATACTCTACTCAAACCACCCTCAGCTGCCTCTCCTTCCTCCATCTCCGCTCAGGACTTTGCTGACTATTTTAAGGAAAAGGTGGAATCCATACATCAGAACATCCCCTCTGTTTCTTCCTCCCATCCTACACCTCTTCCTAACTCTCCTCCTGCCTTCCTTGACTCTTTTTCCACTGTCTCAGAGGAGGATGTGTCGCTGTTGATCGCCTCTTCTCCCTCTACCACTTGCCCTCTTGACCCCATTCCCTCCCATCTCCTAAAACCTCTTGCTCCTACTATAATCCCTACGCTCACGCACATTTTTAACTCCTCCCTCTGCTCTGGAACCTTTCCATCCTCCTTCAAACATGCAACAGTCATACCATTACTCAAAAACAGCAAGCTTGACCCTACCTGTCTTTCTAACTATCGGCCTGTCTCCCTCCTGCCTTTTGCCTCTAAACTCCTTGAACGTCTTGTATTCGCTCGCTTGCTCCATTTTCTCAACACCTATTCTCTCCTAGACCCTCTACAATCTGGCTTCCGCACTGCTCACTCCACGGAAACAGCCCTCACTAAAATAACTGACGACCTCCATGCTGCCAAAGACAGAGGTCATTACACTCTGCTCATATTACTCGACCTCTCTGCAGCATTTGACACCGTGGACCACCCTCTTCTCCTTCACATTCTCCATACTCTTGGCATTCGGAACAAAGCTCTATCCTGGATCTCATCCTACCTCTCCCATCGTACTTTCAGTGTCTCTTCTGCTAATACCTCCTCCTCCTCTATTGATCTCTCTGTGGGGGTACCCCAGGGCTCTGTCCTGGACCTCTTCTCTTTTCTCTGTATACACTCTCTCTAGGTGACCTAATAACATCTTTTGGGTTTAATTATCACCTCTATGCTGACGACACACAAATATATTTCTCAACACCCGACCTTACACCTACTGTACAAACCAAAGTTCTGAATGTCTCTCTGCTATATCTTCCTGGATGGCCGTCCGCCGCCTTAACTCAACATGGCTAAAACAGAGCTCCTCATACTTCCTCCCAAACCTGGCCCTACTACCTCCTTCCACATTACTGTTGGAACTACGATCATTCACCCAGTAGCCCAAGCACGCTGCCTTGGGGTCACACTCGACTCCTCTCTCACATTTGCCCCTCACATTCAAAACATTTCTAAAACCTGTCGCTTTTTCCTCCGCAATATAACAAAGATACGCCCTTTCCTCTGTTGCTCGACTGCTAAAACTCTGACTCAGGCCCTCATTCTCTCCCGTCTTGATTACTGTAACCTCCTGCTGTCCGGCCTTCCTGCCTCTCACCTGTCTCCCCTACAATCTATCCTTAACGCTGCTGCCAGAATCACTCTACTCTTTCCTAGATCTGTCTCAGCATCTCCCCTCATGAAATCCCTCTCCTGGCTTCCGATCAAATCCCGCATCTCACACTCCATTCTTCTCCTCACTTTTAAAGCTTTACACTCTTCTGCCCTCCTTACATCTCAGCCCTAATTTCTCGTTATGCACCATCCAGACTCTTGCGTTCTGCTCAAGGATGTCTTCTTTCTACCCCCTTTGTATCTAAAGCCCTCTCCCGCCTTAAACCTTTTTCATTGACTGCCCTCACCTCTGGAATGCCCTTCCCCTCAGTACCCGACTAGCACCCTCTCTATCCACCTTTAAGACCCACCTTAAGACACACTTGCTTAAAGAAGCATATGAATAGGACTGTGGCTATTCTGAACACATGGCACATAAAGCTTGGCCCCCTGCAGATGCACTTACCAGAACTCCCTCCTACTGTCTCTGTACGTTCTCCCTACCTACCAATTAGACTGTAAGCTCCTCGGAGCAGGGACTCCTCTTCCTTAATGTCTAAAGCACTTATTCCATGATCTGTTATTTATATTATCTGTTATTTATTGGATTACCACATGTATTACTGCTGTGAAGCGCTATGTACATTAATGGCGCTATATAAATAAAGACATACAATACAATACAATAACGTTCAGTATGCATAAACCATAAAAGGTTGCTGTTGCACAATGCTGTTGTATGTTCTTGCTTAGGGTATATTCTCTATCATGGGGATCCTGGGCAAGTGGAGGCGCTGCACCGTGATAAGTAAGGGTATGACCCCAGGCTCCCAAATAGCGGAGGCTCAGAGCTCCTGAAGCCACAGGTACATGCAACACCCGTAGTTCCTTAGTGCAGGCAGTCACAAAAAGGGCTACATTTGGAGGCGCTGCTGAGATCTTAGACCTGGGGTGCCCCCACATTTTTTTTGTCTCTATTGTGCAACCAACCCACATCATGTCGGTGCCCTCGGCGCTCGAGGTGCGCAAGTGGGCCCAGCGGCGCGGGATTCCCCTGAACCGTGCTTTCGCGCTGGGCCATGTCCCCGCCACGATCTCGTTAGGCACAGTGACCGAGCAGGTCCGAAAGTTTCCGCTCCTGGACAATGCCCAAGTACAAGACCATTTTTATGACCGCGACCAGGCCTGGCGCCGGATCTTGTATGCCACTGAACAAGATATATGCCCCGAGGCGTTACCCCGTATACTGCTGCTGCCCGAGGCCCCGGGGGTTCGCTGCCCATAGTCCAGGCGGACACCCCTGCGCCCCTGGCCACCTCCACCCCACAGAGAGAGTATACACCCGCCGTAGGTGCCGCGACCGGAGGCCCCGACCACTCCCCTGACCGTGGCCTGCACCCACGCTGGCCGGCAGCCCTGAGCCTAGGCTCCTCATCCACCCCGTCCGGCCTGCGTTCTGGCCTCAACCGACTTAGCTTATCAAGATTGGACACTTACCCCGCAGTCGGGGATAGCTTACCGGGAGACACCTCTATTCCGCCATAGCCGCCGCCCTCCACAACACCACCCAGTCACTCCAGTACAGGAAGTTAAAGGCCTTCTCCGGTGAGAAACGCCCCAAGGGGAAGGGGAAGTAGGGATAGAGGACTGGTTGGATCATACCGAACAGGTACTGCCTGAATGGACCTGCACGGACGCGGTCCGCAGACAGCGCATCGTTGAGTGCTTACGGCCCCCCGCGTCTCACATGGTGCACTACTACCGAGATGACAATCCGGAAGCTGATGCGGCAGATCTCATCTACTGCCTGACAAAGGCGTATGGAGCCCCGGTGGACACGTATGCTTTGATGGCCAAATTCCATGCGTTAGCCCAGAAGGAAGGGGAAATGGTGTCCCGATTTTCTCAGGCGACTACACCTGGACCTCTGGAACCTGGTGAGGAAAGGCGTGTTGCCAAGGATAGAAGCCAACGGACTGCGCACCACTCAGCTGTTGAGGGGGCTCCTACCCCTACACCCCGTGTCGGTGCGGGTCAGTAGCTGCCTAACGCCCGGACAAGCCTTGTCGTTTCATGACCTAATGGATCGGGTCCAAGCGCACGAGACGGTGTTGTTAGGGCGTGACCTAGCCACCGGGAAGAAGCCACAGCCCGGGAGTAAGGAAGTCAAGAAAGTGGAACCCAAGCCCGACGTGCCCGAATCTGGGGATCCCGACCTCGAGGATGTCCCTCCCCCAGTGACACCTAGATCTCATCCCCGACCGGGCGAAGTTCACCAACCAGGAGAGGTGAGGATTACCTCAGCCAAATGCAGTGCTACGCATGCGGAAAGATGGGACATTTACGGGCCCGCTGCCCCGCCTCGCGCAGGACGTCGTCCCGACCGGCGCAGTCAATGCCGTGCCAAACTCTGGAGGATGAAAAGGCATCACTGCCCTCTCAGAGCCACCGAATTGGCCCGCCTCCATTATTCGGGTAGTTATCGAGGGCATCTACGCCGCCGCATTGTTGGATACGGGATCCCAAGTGACCATCGTATACCGGCCCTTCTACGACCAACACCTACACCAATTGCCGTTGCTATCTGCGGATGCCTTGCGACTACGGGATTGAGTCATGAGGATTACCCATAGACGAGTAGTAAAGGTGCAGTTAGATATTCTCCAGCTGAACACGGGTAAACATCATCCCATGGAAGTGGAGGCCTTAGTGTGCCCTGAACCTCAGGACCACCCCAGCGCCTCAATCATCTTGGGGACCAACGCTGACATTGTGCGCGCGGTATTCCGCCAGTTTTTGCAGGAAGCGGGAGAAGCCCCGCTGCTGGCCTAGCGGCCTGCCCCGCCCTCCAAGAGGTCTGCGGTAAAATTGCGACTGAAGAGGAGTATGGCGTCCTTTATAGCCAAGAATGGGGGCTGACTCAAATTCCCCCGGGGGAAGGACGAATGATGGTCGCTGCTTGCCACTACCCCCGACGACGGTTGGAGGATCAACTCTTCACCGTGGAAAGTGTGGCCCAAGACGAACAACGGTTGGGCTACAAAGTACTGGCCTCCGTGAAGAAATGGCCCGGGAAGATCCGAGTCGCACCTGGGTGTACGTGCAGAATATATCCCCGTATCCATGACTATTGACCGGCGGCAGACGCTGGAAGAATATACCCCGTGACTCCCGAGGAGGAGGTCCCGACGAGACAATCTAAGTGCTCCCCTACTACCTCTGATTCAGTGTTGGAATTTGACTTCGGCGACTCGCCACTCCCGGATGAATAGAGGAAGAGACTGCAGGACGAGCTACACGGCCGAAGGAGTGTGTTCTCCACTAGTGATATGGATGTGGGGTGCAGTCGCAGTGCCCACCATACCATCCGAATGAGCGACGCTACCCCCTTCCGGGAGCGCTCCCGCCGGCTTGCCCCCAGGGATGTTGAAGAAGTGAGGAGATTACTCGCCGAGATGGAAACGGCTGGCATCGTGCAGGAATCTCGGAGCCCTTACGCCTCACCCATCGTGGTAGTCCGCAAGAAGAACGGGACGGTCCGTCTCTGTGTGGATTACAGAACCCTGAATACCCGTACTATCCCCGATCAGTATACACTGCCCCGAATCGAGGATCTCCTGAACGCTCTGACGGGAAGTAAATGGTTCAGTGTGCTCGATCTCAGGTCCGGATACTACCAAGTACCCATGGGCCAGGAAGACCAAGAAAAAACGGCCTTCATCTGTCCATTAGGGTTTTTACCAATTTACCCGCATGCCACAAGGGATCTGCGGAGCCCCGGCCACGTTCCAGAGATTAATGGAAAAAACCCTCGGAGACCTGAACCCGCGAGAATGCTTGGTGTACCTGGACGACATTATCGTGTTCGGGCGGACTCTAGAGGAGCACTCCGAGAGGCTGATGAAGGTGCTGGATAGACTTCAGGGGGAGGGTCTAAAACTGTCTTTGGACAAATGCAAGTTCTGTCGATCCTCCGTGACGTATGTGGGACATATTGTATCGGCTGATGGAGTATCCACCGATCCAGGAAGATAGAGGCGGTGGTGAATTGGCCTAGACCTCATAAAGTCCAAGAGTTGCGGTCCTTCTTGGGATTTTGTGGCTATTATCGCCGGTTCGTTGAGGGCTATTCTAGCAAGGCCAAGCGATTGAACGATCTTCTAAAGGTATATCCGGGAGAAACCGAGAGGAGGGGAATCACGGCACAGACGCCCTTTGGGGAGACCTGGACCCCGGAATGTGAACAGGCCTTCATGAACTTAAAGGCCAGCCTCACTCAGGCTCCAGTCTTGGCCTATGCGGACCCCGAACGAGAATATGTCCTACATGTCGATGCTAGCCGTAGCGGCTTAGGAGCGGTCTTGCATCAGAAGTATGAGACCGGGCTACGTCCGGTGGCCTATGCGAGCCGAAGCTTGACCCCTAGCGAACAGAACTACCCGGTCCATAAACTGGAATTCTTGGCGCTAAAATGGGCTGTGGTGGACAAGCTGCATGACTACCTGTATGGGGTACAGTTCGAAGTACGTACGGACAACAATCCATGACATATATAAATACATCTGCCAAATTAGACGCCACGGGACACCGTTGGTTAGCTGCTCTAGCCAACTACAGGTTCAACCTTAAATACAAACCCGGACCCACCAACATAGGTGCCGACGCCCTGTCTCATCGACCTGGCCTTCAATCCACCCCTGATGAGGAAGTCTGGGAAGAGATACCGGGTCCCGGAATTCGTGCCTCTGCTCCGTGGCTGCGGTAGTTGACGACCAAGTAGCATTCTCGGAATTACGGGTTGTTGACTCGTTGGGATGTCATTCGCGGGCCATTCCTCGGGCCTATCAAGGTCGAGAAGGGATGAACATCACTGAAGATAATATCATCTCGTGGAGGGATCTAGTGCATTATCAAACTCAAGACCCCATAGTGGAGCTAGCCCGTCAAGCGGTACAACAAGATAACCCTTCTATACTGAAGCGAGCCCCCAAAGACTTGGTGAAACTCCTGTCAAATGAGTTTGGGAAGTTCGAAATGGACAATTGTTTGTTATATCGGGTGATACCCTATCATAACCATCCCGATCGGCGCCAGCTGTTTTTGCCGGAACGCTTGAGAACCCTAGTCCTCCGGGCCCTCCACGATGACCATGGCCACCTGGGCATTGACAAGACATTTGGGCTACTACAAGATAGGTTCTATTGGCCTAGAATGAGGGAGTCCGTGGAGCGACATTGTCGGAGGTGTAATCGCTGTTTGCAAAGAAAGACACTGCCCACCAGGGCGGCCCCCATGGCACACTTGAAAAGCTCAGGCCCCATGGATTTGGTGTGTATGGATTTTCTCTGTATCGAGCCCGACAGTCGGGGCGTTAGTAATGTTCTCGTGATCACTGACCACTACACTAGGTACGCCCAAGCGTTCCCTACGAAAGACCAGAAGGCCGTAACGGTGGCCCGAGTACTGTGGGAGAAATATTTCATTCACTATGGGTTACCCAATCGTCTTCACTCTGATCAGGGCAGGGATTTTGAGAGTACACTGATACGGGAGTTGCTCACCCTACTGAACATTGCCAAGTCGCGTACCACCCCGTACCACCCCGAAGGGGATGCTTTGCCCGAACGGTTCAACCGCACTTTATTAGATATGTTGGGAACCCTGACTGGCTCACAAAAGTTGGAGTGGAGTAAGCACGTGGAGACGTTGGTACATGCGTATAATTGTACCCGGCGTGAGTCCACCGGGTACACCCCGTACTTTTTGATGTTCGGACGAGAAGCCCGATTACCGGTGGATGTGCGACTGCGGATATTTACCGATGGGGTATCCAACCGAACGCACTTTCGATATGTACAGTGGTTACGGGATAGTCTGCAGCAAGCCTATAAACTGGCTGAAAGAGCGACAGCGCAATTGAATGCGGGAAACAAAAGGCGCTATGATCACAAAGTGCGTCACAAGGAAATTCACCCCGGGGATGCGGTTCTCTTACGCAACTTAGGTGTCCCTGGGAAACATAAATTGGCTGACCGTTGGCGGGAAGGTGTGTACGAGGTGGAGTCACAGATGCCTGGCCTTCCCGTGTATAGGATCAAGGACTCTGAAGGCCGCGTAAAAGTGTGGCATAGGAATCACTTCCTTCCCATACCTCAAGTAGGGAACGACGAGTTGGAACTACCCGCTACACCAATAGATGGAGAAGTTGGAAACCCAGAGGATGGCCTAGAGACTGTAAAATTTGCCACCTCTGAGGATCCGATGGAGGGAACCTCTCAAAGGGGCCTTCCGGCCGCGGGGGCATCTCCCGAAGGAGCTACGGGTAAAGAGCCTCTTGGCCCGAAACTTGACAATCTGACTCCAATTGATCAGTCATTAGATCCACAAAGCCCATGTTTCACCCCACAGAGAGACTTTACTAATGCTGAAAACCCCTCAAGGGTAGAGATGGAACCACCAGTTGAGACTGGATACTCTGCGGAGGAAGCCGAGGAGGACCAACCTCGGCGAAGTCAAAGAACCAGTCAGCCTCCCATGAGAATGGCGTACGATCAATTTGGGGCACCCCATTATGAGGCTCAGCAGTGGGCTCGGCATAGAATGCAATCTATGGTGGTAATGTTCAATGAAATGTGTAACCTAATATAAGGGAGAAGGGCTGTGTAAATAAGTTCATATATGTAGGTAGTCCAGCGGGGACGTTGGATTCTGGAGAGGGGAGAATGTAAGGATGTCTACATATATGTGTGGGTTCCGCGCTGTTACTGATTCAAGAAGCGCCATACTGTTCTTTTGCCAGTAAGGTCACTGTGTGGATAGCCAGGCTGCGCATGTGCGAGGAAAGCGCGCGAACGGCAACCAATCCGGAGGGACTTTGAGGGTTGAACTCTGAACTGTGAACTGTGGAGGAGTCAGCTGAGGCTGGGGACCAATAGGGTGTGAGACTCTGGATAGGGATGAGACAGGAAGCGTGTGGGCGGACACACGAGTGAGAGAGGAGAAGGAGGAAGGTGGCGGAACCTCGTGTGTGCGAGCGGAGGGTCAGTGACCCTTCCGCTTAGGACAGATACATTCCCCCAGCCCCCAGGAGTATAACCCCTGTCACAGTAGGGTGCCGCTTTTGTAGGGATAGCCGTAGCATTTAGGGAAGCATCCCATTAGTACCGTTTCATTTGCAAGAGTTGCGGACGCCATCTTGGTCTGGAGAACAGACCGCACAGCAAAGCAGAGTGTCGGCGCAAGGCTGGAGCAACACTACGGACCCTTTGTGAAGTGAGGTGGTCACCGCAGTGACCGGGAGGTATTGTTAATCGACAAGTGCACCTACACCGGTCACCAGGCGCTGATCCCGCCTCCCACTAACTAATTGGGGGCACTAGTGTGCCAGTAAATCATTCAATACAACTACTAGTTGCAGGACATACTCCTTGGGAGAGTGGCAGAGCCACCTGTGTACAGGACATTAACCCTATAAAGGTGTGGCCGAGCCACAGTGTGAAATGCTTGAATATAAAGTATAAGAGTTATATGCATGTTATATGTACGTTGCATTTTCGTATTAGTTAGTATTATAGTAAAAGGTTGCTTGTTGCACAATACAGTTGTATGTTTCTTACTCAGGGTAGATTCTCTACAAAGGGGATCCTGGGTAAGTGGAGGCGCTGCACCATGATAAGAGAGGGTAAGACCCCAGGCTCCCCTACAGCGGAGGCTTAGAGCTCCTGGAGCCACAGGTAGAACACAGCATCAGTAGTTCCTTTGTGCAGGGGTTCACAAAAAGGGCTACATATATATATATATATATATATACACACCACACACACCACACACACCACACACACCACACACACACGAGAGGGATCTGCGCCAGAGACAGGAAACAGTGAGGTTATAACAAATATACATAACTATAAAGTCATTATGTGACCAGTGAATAGAGAAGCGCAATATCTGAAATATATATTTATCTATATATCTCTCTCTATATCTCTCTCTATCTCTCTCTCTCTCTCTCTCTCTCTCTCTCTCTCTCTCTCTCTCTCTCTCTCTCTCTCTCTCTCTCTCTCTCTCTCTCTCTCTCTCTCTCTCTCTCTCTCTCTCTCTCTCTCTCTCTCTCTCTCTCTCTCTCTCTCTCTCTCTCTCTATATATATATATATATATATATATATATATATATATGCAAATATAACTGTATGCTCATCTGCATGTCTTAGGCAGGTCTGCAACTCCGCCTTTCCCCATTATCACCCAGCATACAGCACTTCCACTGCAGCAAGGGATTCTGGGAAATGACATGCAAATGAGCACACAGTGTCACTTTTTGCCTCAATATCCATTTTTAACATTGTTCCCTATAGGCTTAAGCTTGCAGCATGGTCACAGCTTTGAGCACAGCCAGGGTTAAGGTGCATACCCAGAAAACCACCCACAGACAGCTGTTTTTTTTTTTTTTCTCTTAGCCCGGGTGGTGAAAAAGTGATTCCACCTCAAAAACCATGCTCGTGGTCAAGTGAGACCAGGTGCGCTCCACATGTGACAAAGTCTTCTCCGGAGAGTAAGCCAGTCCGTACCAAGAAACAGTCCTCTCCAGCCGAAGCCTTGGATTCCTGTTGTTACATTGACGTCGTCATCCGAGGAATCCGACGTCCATCCTGTTCCCTCCTAGTGCAGCTGACGCCGCAGGAGGGTCCAAGTCTTTAGGGTGTTCGGCTGACGCCTACTAACCCACCGTGATCTTCTCCCGAGGGATTGGCGGTCACTAGCCAGCACTACAGTCTTTACTCTCCGAAGAAAGGGGTGACGTTAACCCAACACCAAACAAAACAAATTCATGGTGCGAGTGCTCCGGTGCTCTGTGCAATGCAGTGCAGGAGGTGCTCAAACGTACAACACAAAAAGGGTGTGCACGAGTGCACGCCTGGCCCTTTGCAAGGCCAGGCGGTGACAAAAATAATTGGCTTGTCCCCTCAGCGGAAGGCAATAAGGGGGGCCAAGTGCGGGAAAAATAGGGGACGGTGCAAAAAAATCTGTGCAGATCAAGTGCTCGTAAGTGGAGGCCGCCGCCCAAACAGCCATCCACAGTGCAGCAAGTGATGCTCCCCAGGGGTTCCAAGCCTGGGGTGCAAGATTAAAAAGCCCGGGCTACTTTGCATCCGCTGCCTCAGCCCATGACCAGACCAAGTGATGCAACTAGGGCTATCCTTCACAGGACAGACCCTACACTTGATCTTAGCCAAAAGGCCGAGAAACTTTTTGCCTGAATAACCATTTTTAACATGGTTCCCTATAGGCTTAAGCTTGCTGCATGGTCACAGCTTTGAGCACAGCCAGGGTTAAGGTGCATACCCAGAAAACCACCCAAAAAAAAATGGTTATTGAGGCAAAAAGTGACACTGTGTGCTCATTTGCATGTCATTTCCCAGAGTCCCTTGCTGCAGTGGAAGTGCTGTATGCTGGGTGATGATGGGGAAAGGCGGGGTTGCAGACCTGCCTAAGACATGCAGATGAGCATACAGCTATATTTGCATATTTGCTTTCCTGTGGAGGGTTTTTGTTACTTTTTTTACTCACCATAACTTAACTCAGTATTATGGTTTAGCCTATCCCATAGCCTCTCTTGCATTCCCAGTAACATCAACCCCACACTGATGAGACCCATCAAGGTCGAAACAGCTGTATAGCTGGGACTGTGCCCCCTTGGCCCTGTGGCATCGGCTCCTTCGGGAGTCTTAAGCCACTTGCTGCTTTTGGGGGGGCACGCCATCCTGAGCGTGCGGCTCTGAGCGAGCAGATGCGGAAGTGAGGGGCCGGCACCTTTGCCCTGGGACATCGCCTTTACTGGCTTAAGTCCCTTGCTGCTTTTGGGGTGCCGCACCTGAGCTTGGGAGAGAAGAGATGACGTCGCAAGCTGGAATGCGCAATTCCATTCGGTTCCTGATCGAGGAGACCGAGAGATGTCGAGTGGACCTGCAGTGGATAGTGGAGAAGGTGCTGAAGCAATTGATTGGTCTGGACGCTGAGAGGATCTTCTGCCTTCAGGATTTCCCTGCGCAGGGGATTTATGACCTGACCTGTTTTCAAGAAGCGGATGTTTGGTGCACTTTTGAAAAGTGCAAGGAGAAGTCTGGTGACCCGATCTTACAAGGCATCAAGGTAATTCCAAGTTTTATGCTAGAGGAGAGACCACTTGTACTTCACATGTACACTCCGTATGCAAGGAAAGAGGAGATTGTGACTTTTTTGAAACGGTATTGTGAAATGATCAGAGGAGGTGATCTATTTTGATCTGGTTTGAAACTGATTGGCCAGCAAAGCCGGCCAATTCAGTTGAACAGCAATTCTACTTGTTACCAAGTAGAACAAAGATAAACCAGTCAAACAAAAACGTAAATGAACCCAACAAGAGCACTGATGAAGTGCACTTAAAACAGAAGGGTTAAATCTGAAGAACCCTGATTGGTGGATACCGAGCAAAGCACCCCGCCTAACGCCCACTGGGAGGCAAACTCTGAAACCGTCCCAGTAGACTCGGCGAATCAGAGGAGGTGAAGAACTTAAAAAAAACCATATGGCATGTTCAACGGGAAGAGACGTTTCTGGGTACGGTTCAGACGGGATCCATCATGTGCGGGAGGAGTGACACACCCACCGGCCATGTTTAATATCAGAGGAGACAGAGGATTTTTGTTTTACCCGGGACAGCCTCTATATTGCAGGCATTGCCACACTTATGGACATACAAAGGAGGGTTGCATGAGAACGGGAATTGTGTGCCGAAATTGCGGGGAAGAGGGACATACTGCAGCCAACTGTGGTGTCCCTAAGAGATGCCATCTTTGCGGAGAGGAAGGACATTTGGCACGGCAGAGCACTAAAAGGACATATGCCCAGACAGCTAAAGGGGACAGTGTGCTAGAAGAAGAGGAAGAGACAGTTGAGGGTCTGGGAATTTTTGAGATGGAGAGTTCCCAAGAGGGAGGGCTTGATCCGGCTATAACAGCAATGTATGAGGAGGATTTAAGAAGAGAAGAAAGGGTAGAAAGTGGCCCAATAGAGGGGGAGGTGGAAGTGGAAATAATGGATACGACTGGACCCAAGAAAGGGGCACAAAAACGTAGTTTACAAAGTGACTTTGTACAGGTGAAGGGGAGGGGAAGAGTGAGCAACGGCAAGATAGGGGGGTGAAGGCAAAGGTTTGTGCGCTGGATCCGGCCAGTTTTGACGGGAGTGGGGAAGAGGAACTGACCGTGAGCAAAGGGAAAGAGGGAAAAAAGGAGTTAGATAGGGAAGCGCAAGAAACAGAGGAGGTACTCAAACGGAAAGTGGTTGAGATAGATAAAGAAAAGAGGGAGAAGGAGGTGAAGGCAGGAATTAGTGGAGTTAAGGAAAAGGAGTCAAAAGAAAAGACAGGAACACCAAAGCGTATGGTAGGGGGGACAAGCAGAAGTGAGAGCGAAGGAGAAATAGGGGCAAGGACAGCGCTAGGAGAGAGAAAACCAAAACAAATCCAGGACTCAGGAGTTGAGGTCAAAGTATCAGAAAGTAAGGTATTGGGGGCAGTATCAGAAAGTAAGGTAAGAGGAGGGGTAGGACCTAGTGGGCCGGAAGAAACACTAAGGGAAAGAGATTTAAGGCAGAAAATAGCTGAGGTTGAGGAAAAAGTGGGGGAGTCAGATTTTTGGATTGCCAGTATTAAGCAGAATAGTCCAGGAGCGTCGCCCGAAACAGTGATGGAAGATTTACAATCTATACTGAACTGGAAAAGGGACAAAACAGAAGAAGTGTTTGAGAATATGAGAAAAAACATAAAAGCAATTTTAGGAAAGGCAGGGAGGGTGTAAGGTTTTTTTGAGATGTTATTTTCTCTTTAGATAAGTGGTAACTTGTAAGGATAGGATGAAATGATGATGATATGAAATCTATGGGTTTTTTGTAATGTTTGGGACGATTTATTATTTTCAAAAATGTTACTTTTGTATATAAAACTGGAATCTGAATAAAATTAAAAAAAAAAAAAAAAAAGGTCAAAACAGCTGTCTGTGGGTGGGTTTTCTGGGTATGAACCTTAACCCTGGCTGTGCTCAAAGCTGTGACCATGCAGCAAGCTTAAGCCTATAGGGAACCATGTTAAAAATGGTTGTAAGGATGTGCATATATATATAAAGGAAGCGCCATATTGTCCTTTTGCCAGCAAGGTCACTGTGTACAAGTTAGGCTGCGCATGCGTGAGAGAAGCGCGCTAAGGGCAATCAATCTGTAGAGACTCTGAACTCTGAACTGTGAGAGAGTCAGCTGAGGCTGAGGACCAATCGGGTGTGAGACTCTGGATAGAGGAACAGGATGCGTGTGGGCGGTGGGTCAGACACGGGAGGGAGGTGAAGGAGGAGGTTGGCGGAACCTCGTGTGCATGAGCGGAGGGTCAGTGACCTTCCCGCTTAGGTGAGAGACATTCCCCAGGCCCGAGGAGCATTCCCCTGTCATCGTAGGGTGCTGTTTTGTAGGGACGGCCATAGCGGTTAGGGACGTTTCCCTTTAGTGCGGTTTAAGCTGCGGAGCTGCGGTCGCCATCTTGGATTGGATACAGACGGCGCGACATAACGGAGTGTCGGCGGAAGGCTGGAACAACGCTAAGGACCCTGTGGGGAGTGTGACGGTCATCGCAGTGACCGGAAGGTATCATTGTCTGCAAGTGCACCTACACCGGTCAACAGGCGCTGATCCCGCCTTCCACTAACTAATTGGGTCACTAGTGTGAAATCATATGGTACAATACAGATACTGGTTATAGGACATACTCCTAGGGAGAGTGGCAGAGCCACCTGTGTGTACAGAATATTATCCCTGATAAGGTGTGGCCAAGCCACTGTGTGTGTGTGTAACGTTAAGATATATATAGTACTCTGCATTTATTACATTCTAACAAGTTCCTCTCTGTACATGACTTCTTTCTCTCTCACTCCCTGCTTCTCTTTGCTATAACTGAGACCTGGCTCACTCAGTCTGACTCTGCTCTGGAAGCTGCCCTCTCTTATGGTGGCCTTTCCTTCTCCCACACTCCGCGCCTTGATGGCAGGGGTGGAGGTGTGGGGCTCCTGCTCTCCTCTCTCTGCCGTTACCGAACTATTCCTATTCCCCCCTCTCTTGCCTTTCCCTCCTTTGAGGTTCACACTGTCCAGATCTTCTCTCCTCTCCCTGTTCATGTGGCGGTCATGTATCGCCCACCTACCTCTACTCATCCCCCTTCTGCCTTTCTCTCTCACTTTGAATCCTGGCTCTCTTTCTTCCTCTCCTCAGACTCCCCTGTTCTTCTCCTTGGGGACTTCAATTGCCACATTGATGACCCCTCTCTCCCTTGGGCTTCCCGCTTTCTTTCTCTAACCTCTTCTTTTGGCCTTCAACAGTGGACTGCAGCCAGCACCCACAAGGATGGCCACTACTTAGACCTGGTTTTCACTAAAAATTTCTCTCTCTCTGATTTCTCCATTTCCCCTTTTCCTCTCTCTGACCATCACCTCATCTCATTCTCTCTATCTCGCTTCTCAACTTCTCCACCTCCATCTACACCCCGGTTCTGCAGAAACCTGCGCTCTATTCACTTACCTGACTTTGAGTCCACGTTACACTCCTCCCTCTCCTCTCTCAGATCTGCTACAGACCCTGACAAACTGGTCAGGAACTACAACTCTGCCTTGTCCTCCTCTCTTGATCTACATGCCCCGCTTTCTCTCGGCCGCACTCGCCCTTTTAACCCTAGACCCTGGTTAAATTCCCACACGCGCATGCTGCGTTCCTCCACTCGTTCCTCTGAACGCCTCTGGAGGAAATCTCATACTCTCGCAGACTTCCTTCACTACAAATTTATGCTATCCTGTTTCAACTCTGACCTCTCGCAAGCTAAACAAGCCTACTTTTCTTCACTAATCAACATGCACAAGTCTAACCCACGCCGACTGTTCTCTGTCTTTGATACTCTACTCAAACCGCCCTCCGCTGCCTCTCCTTCCTCCATCTCCGCTCAGGACTTTGCTGACTATTTTAAGGAAAAGGTGGAATCCATACATCAGAACATCCCCTCTGTTTCTTCCTCCCATCCTACACCTCTTCCTAACTCTCCTCCTGCCTTCCTTGACTCTTTTTCCACTGTCTCAGAGGAGGATGTGTCGCTGTTGATCGCCTCTTCTCCCTCTACCACTTGCCCTCTTGACCCCATTCCCTCCCATCTCCTAAAACCTCTTGCTCCTACTATAATCCCTACGCTCACGCACATTTTTAACTCCTCCCTCTGCTCTGGAACCTTTCCATCCTCCTTCAAACATGCAACAGTCATACCATTACTCAAAAACAGCAAGCTTGACCCTACCTGTCTTTCTAACTATCGGCCTGTCTCCCTCCTGCCTTTTGCCTCTAAACTCCTTGAACGTCTTGTATTCGCTCGCTTGCTCCATTTTCTCAACACCTATTCTCTCCTAGACCCTCTACAATCTGGCTTCCGCACTGCTCACTCCACGGAAACAGCCCTCACTAAAATAACTGACGACCTCCATGCTGCCAAAGACAGAGGTCATTACACTCTGCTCATATTACTCGACCTCTCTGCAGCATTTGACACCGTGGACCACCCTCTTCTCCTTCACATTCTCCATACTCTTGGCATTCGGAACAAAGCTCTATCCTGGATCTCATCCTACCTCTCCCATCGTACTTTCAGTGTCTCTTCTGCTAATACCTCCTCCTCCTCTATTGATCTCTCTGTGGGGGTACCCCAGGGCTCTGTCCTGGGACCTCTTCTCTTTTCTCTGTATACACTCTCTCTAGGTGACCTAATAACATCTTTTGGGTTTAATTATCACCTCTATGCTGACGACACACAAATATATTTCTCAACACCCGACCTTACACCTACTGTACAAACCAAAGTTTCTGAATGTCTCTCTGCTATATCTTCCTGGATGGCCGTCCGCCGCCTTAAACTCAACATGGCTAAAACAGAGCTCCTCATACTTCCTCCCAAACCTGGCCCTACTACCTCCTTCCACATTACTGTTGGAACTACGATCATTCACCCAGTAGCCCAAGCACGCTGCCTTGGGGTCACACTCGACTCCTCTCTCACATTTGCCCCTCACATTCAAAACATTTCTAAAACCTGTCGCTTTTTCCTCCGCAATATAACAAAGATACGCCCTTTCCTCTGTTGCTCGACTGCTAAAACTCTGACTCAGGCCCTCATTCTCTCCCGTCTTGATTACTGTAACCTCCTGCTGTCCGGCCTTCCTGCCTCTCACCTGTCTCCCCTACAATCTATCCTTAACGCTGCTGCCAGAATCACTCTACTCTTTCCTAGATCTGTCTCAGCATCTCCCCTCATGAAATCCCTCTCCTGGCTTCCGATCAAATCCCGCATCTCACACTCCATTCTTCTCCTCACTTTTAAAGCTTTACACTCTTCTGCCCCTCCTTACATCTCAGCCCTAATTTCTCGTTATGCACCATCCAGACTCTTGCGTTCTGCTCAAGGATGTCTTCTTTCTACCCCCTTTGTATCTAAAGCCCTCTCCCGCCTTAAACCTTTTTCATTGACTGCCCCTCACCTCTGGAATGCCCTTCCCCTCAGTACCCGACTAGCACCCTCTCTATCCACCTTTAAGACCCACCTTAAGACACACTTGCTTAAAGAAGCATATGAATAGGACTGTGGCTATTCTGAACACATGGCACATAAAGCTTGGCCCCCTGCAGATGCACTTACCAGAACTCCCTCCTACTGTCTCTGTACGTTCTCCCTACCTACCAATTAGACTGTAAGCTCCTCGGAGCAGGGACTCCTCTTCCTTAATGTCTAAAGCACTTATTCCCATGATCTGTTATTTATATTATCTGTTATTTATTGGATTACCACATGTATTACTGCTGTGAAGCGCTATGTACATTAATGGCGCTATATAAATAAAGACATACAATACAATACAATAACGTTCAGTATGCATAAACCATAAAAGGTTGCTGTTGCACAATGCTGTTGTATGTTCTTGCTTAGGGTATATTCTCTATCATGGGGATCCTGGGCAAGTGGAGGCGCTGCACCGTGATAAGTAAGGGTATGACCCCAGGCTCCCAAATAGCGGAGGCTCAGAGCTCCTGAAGCCACAGGTACATGCAACACCCGTAGTTCCTTAGTGCAGGCAGTCACAAAAAGGGCTACATTTGGAGGCGCTGCTGAGATCTTAGACCTGGGGTGCCCCCACATTTTTTTTTGTCTCTATTGTGCAACCAACCCACATCATGTCGGTGCCCTCGGCGCTCGAGGTGCGCAAGTGGGCCCAGCGGCGCGGGATTCCCCTGAACCGTGCTTTCGCGCTGGGCCATGTCCCCGCCACGATCTCGTTAGGCACAGTGACCGAGCAGGTCCGAAAGTTTCCGCTCCTGGACAATGCCCAAGTACAAGACCATTTTTATGACCGCGACCAGGCCTGGCGCCGGATCTTGTATGCCACTGAACAAGATATATGCCCCGAGGCGTTACCCCGTATACTGCTGCTGCCCGAGGCCCCGGGGGTTCGCTGCCCCATAGTCCAGGCGGACACCCCTGCGCCCCTGGCCACCTCCACCCCACAGAGAGAGTATACACCCGCCGTAGGTGCCGCGACCGGAGGCCCCGACCACTCCCCTGACCGTGGCCTGCACCCACGCTGGCCGGCAGCCCTGAGCCTAGGCTCCTCATCCACCCCGTCCGGCCTGCGTTCTGGCCTCAACCGACTTAGCTTATCAAGATTGGACACTTACCCCGCAGTCGGGGATAGCTTACCGGGAGACACCTCTATTCCCGCCATAGCCGCCGCCCTCCACAACACCACCCAGTCACTCCAGTACAGGAAGTTAAAGGCCTTCTCCGGTGAGAAACGCCCCAAGGGGAAGGGGAAGTAGGGATAGAGGACTGGTTGGATCATACCGAACAGGTACTGCCTGAATGGACCTGCACGGACGCGGTCCGCAGACAGCGCATCGTTGAGTGCTTACGGCCCCCCGCGTCTCACATGGTGCACTACTACCGAGATGACAATCCGGAAGCTGATGCGGCAGATCTCATCTACTGCCTGACAAAGGCGTATGGAGCCCCGGTGGACACGTATGCTTTGATGGCCAAATTCCATGCGTTAGCCCAGAAGGAAGGGGAAATGGTGTCCGATTTTCTCAGGCGACTACACCTGGACCTCTGGAACCTGGTGAGGAAAGGCGTGTTGCCAAGGATAGAAGCCAACGGACTGCGCACCACTCAGCTGTTGAGGGGGCTCCTACCCCTACACCCCGTGTCGGTGCGGGTCAGTAGCTGCCTAACGCCCGGACAAGCCTTGTCGTTTCATGACCTAATGGATCGGGTCCAAGCGCACGAGACGGTGTTGTTAGGGCGTGACCTAGCCACCGGGAAGAAGCCACAGCCCGGGAGTAAGGAAGTCAAGAAAGTGGAACCCAAGCCCGACGTGCCCGAATCTGGGGATCCCGACCTCGAGGATGTCCCTCCCCCAGTGACACCTAGATCTCATCCCCCGACCGGGCGAAGTTCACCAACCAGGAGAGGTGAGGATTACCTCAGCCAAATGCAGTGCTACGCATGCGGAAAGATGGGACATTTACGGGCCCGCTGCCCCGCCTCCCGCAGGACGTCGTCCCGACCGGCGCAGTCAATGCCGTGCCAAACTCTGGAGGATGAAAAGGCATCACTGCCCTCTCAGAGCCACCGAATTGGCCCCGCCTCCATTATTCGGGTAGTTATCGAGGGCATCTACGCCGCCGCATTGTTGGATACGGGATCCCAAGTGACCATCGTATACCGGCCCTTCTACGACCAACACCTACACCAATTGCCGTTGCTATCTGCGGATGCCTTGCGACTACGGGGATTGAGTCATGAGGATTACCCCATAGACGGAGTAGTAAAGGTGCAGTTAGATATTCTCCAGCTGAACACGGGTAAACATCATCCCATGGAAGTGGAGGCCTTAGTGTGCCCTGAACCTCAGGACCACCCCAGCGCCTCAATCATCTTGGGGACCAACGCTGACATTGTGCGCGCGGTATTCCGCCAGTTTTTGCAGGAAGCGGGAGAAGCCCCGCTGCTGGCCCTAGCGGCCTGCCCCGCCCTCCAAGAGGTCTGCGGTAAAATTGCGACTGAAGAGGAGTATGGCGTCCTTTATAGCCAAGAATGGGGGCTGACTCAAATTCCCCCGGGGGAAGGACGAATGATGGTCGCTGCTTGCCACTACCCCCGACGACGGTTGGAGGATCAACTCTTCACCGTGGAAAGTGTGGCCCAAGACGAACAACGGTTGGGCTACAAAGTACTGGCCTCCGTGAAGAAATGGCCCGGGAAGATTCCGAGTCGCACCTGGGTGTACGTGCAGAATATATCCCCGTATCCCATGACTATTGACCGGCGGCAGACGCTGGGAAGAATATACCCCGTGACTCCCGAGGAGGAGGTCCCGACGAGACAATCTAAGTGCTCCCCTACTACCTCTGATTCAGTGTTGGAATTTGACTTCGGCGACTCGCCACTCCCGGATGAATAGAGGAAGAGACTGCAGGACGAGCTACACGGCCGAAGGAGTGTGTTCTCCACTAGTGATATGGATGTGGGGTGCAGTCGCAGTGCCCACCATACCATCCGAATGAGCGACGCTACCCCCTTCCGGGAGCGCTCCCGCCGGCTTGCCCCCAGGGATGTTGAAGAAGTGAGGAGATTACTCGCCGAGATGGAAACGGCTGGCATCGTGCAGGAATCTCGGAGCCCTTACGCCTCACCCATCGTGGTAGTCCGCAAGAAGAACGGGACGGTCCGTCTCTGTGTGGATTACAGAACCCTGAATACCCGTACTATCCCCGATCAGTATACACTGCCCCGAATCGAGGATCTCCTGAACGCTCTGACGGGAAGTAAATGGTTCAGTGTGCTCGATCTCAGGTCCGGATACTACCAAGTACCCATGGGCCAGGAAGACCAAGAAAAAACGGCCTTCATCTGTCCATTAGGGTTTTACCAATTTACCCGCATGCCACAAGGGATCTGCGGAGCCCCGGCCACGTTCCAGAGATTAATGGAAAAAACCCTCGGAGACCTGAACCCGCGAGAATGCTTGGTGTACCTGGACGACATTATCGTGTTCGGGCGGACTCTAGAGGAGCACTCCGAGAGGCTGATGAAGGTGCTGGATAGACTTCAGGGGGAGGGTCTAAAACTGTCTTTGGACAAATGCAAGTTCTGTCGATCCTCCGTGACGTATGTGGGACATATTGTATCGGCTGATGGAGTATCCACCGATCCAGGGAAGATAGAGGCGGTGGTGAATTGGCCTAGACCTCATAAAGTCCAAGAGTTGCGGTCCTTCTTGGGATTTTGTGGCTATTATCGCCGGTTCGTTGAGGGCTATTCTAGCAAGGCCAAGCGATTGAACGATCTTCTAAAGGTATATCCGGGAGAAACCGAGAGGAGGGGAATCACGGCACAGACGCCCTTTGGGGAGACCTGGACCCCGGAATGTGAACAGGCCTTCATGAACTTAAAGGCCAGCCTCACTCAGGCTCCAGTCTTGGCCTATGCGGACCCCGAACGAGAATATGTCCTACATGTCGATGCTAGCCGTAGCGGCTTAGGAGCGGTCTTGCATCAGAAGTATGAGACCGGGCTACGTCCGGTGGCCTATGCGAGCCGAAGCTTGACCCCTAGCGAACAGAACTACCCGGTCCATAAACTGGAATTCTTGGCGCTAAAATGGGCTGTGGTGGACAAGCTGCATGACTACCTGTATGGGGTACAGTTCGAAGTACGTACGGACAACAATCCCATGACATATATAAATACATCTGCCAAATTAGACGCCACGGGACACCGTTGGTTAGCTGCTCTAGCCAACTACAGGTTCAACCTTAAATACAAACCCGGACCCACCAACATAGGTGCCGACGCCCTGTCTCATCGACCTGGCCTTCAATCCACCCCTGATGAGGAAGTCTGGGAAGAGATACCGGGTCCCGGAATTCGTGCCCTCTGCTCCGTGGCTGCGGTAGTTGACGACCAAGTAGCATTCTCGGAATTACGGGTTGTTGACTCGTTGGGATGTCATTCGCGGGCCATTCCTCGGGCCTATCAAGGTCGAGAAGGGATGAACATCACTGAAGATAATATCATCTCGTGGAGGGATCTAGTGCATTATCAAACTCAAGACCCCATAGTGGAGCTAGCCCGTCAAGCGGTACAACAAGATAACCCTTCTATACTGAAGCGAGCCCCCAAAGACTTGGTGAAACTCCTGTCAAATGAGTTTGGGAAGTTCGAAATGGACAATTGTTTGTTATATCGGGTGATACCCTATCATAACCATCCCGATCGGCGCCAGCTGTTTTTGCCGGAACGCTTGAGAACCCTAGTCCTCCGGGCCCTCCACGATGACCATGGCCACCTGGGCATTGACAAGACATTTGGGCTACTACAAGATAGGTTCTATTGGCCTAGAATGAGGGAGTCCGTGGAGCGACATTGTCGGAGGTGTAATCGCTGTTTGCAAAGAAAGACACTGCCCACCAGGGCGGCCCCCATGGCACACTTGAAAAGCTCAGGCCCCATGGATTTGGTGTGTATGGATTTTCTCTGTATCGAGCCCGACAGTCGGGGCGTTAGTAATGTTCTCGTGATCACTGACCACTACACTAGGTACGCCCAAGCGTTCCCTACGAAAGACCAGAAGGCCGTAACGGTGGCCCGAGTACTGTGGGAGAAATATTTCATTCACTATGGGTTACCCAATCGTCTTCACTCTGATCAGGGCAGGGATTTTGAGAGTACACTGATACGGGAGTTGCTCACCCTACTGAACATTGCCAAGTCGCGTACCACCCCGTACCACCCCGAAGGGGATGCTTTGCCCGAACGGTTCAACCGCACTTTATTAGATATGTTGGGAACCCTGACTGGCTCACAAAAGTTGGAGTGGAGTAAGCACGTGGAGACGTTGGTACATGCGTATAATTGTACCCGGCGTGAGTCCACCGGGTACACCCCGTACTTTTTGATGTTCGGAAGAGAAGCCCGATTACCGGTGGATGTGCGACTGCGGATATCTACCGATGGGGTATCCAATAGGACGCACTTTCGATATGTCCAGCGGCTAAGGGACAGTTTACAGCAAGCCTATAAATTGGCTGAACGAACGGCAGCGCAATTGAATGCGGGAAATAAAAGACGCTACGATCACAAAGTACGTCACAAGGAAATTCACCCCGGGGACGCGGTCCTCTTACGCAACTTAGGTGTTCCTGAGAAACATAAATTGGCGGACCGGTGGCGGGAAGGTGTGTACGAGGTGGAGTCACAGATGCCTGGCCTTCCTGTATATCGGATCAAGGACTCCGAAGGCCGCGTAAAAGTGTGGCATAGGAATCACCTACTTCCCATACCTCAAGTAGGGACTGACGAGTTGGAATTTCCTGCTACGCCAATAGATGGAGAAGTTGAAAACCCAGAGGATGGCCCAGAGACTGTAAAAATTGCCACCTCTGAGGATCCAATAGAAGGAACCTCCCAAAGGGGCCTTCCGGCCGTGGGGGCATCTCCCGAAGGAGCCACGGGTAAAGAGCCTCTTGGCCCGAACATTGACCATTTGACTCCAGCGAGTCAGTCCCTAGATCCACAAAGTCCCTGTTTCACACCCCAGAGAGACTGTACTAATGCTGAAAACCCCTCAAGGGTAGAGATGGAAATACCAGTTGAGACTGGATACTCTGCAGAGGAAGCAGAGGAGAATCAACCTCGGCGAAGTCAAAGAACCAGTCAGCCTCCCATGCGGATGGCATATGATCAATTCGGGGCACCCCATTATGAGGCTCAGCAGTGGGCTCGGCATAGGATGCAAGCTGTGATGGTACTGTTTAATGAAATGTGTAACCTAATCTAGGAAAGAGAGGGTCGTGTAAATAGTTATATATATGTGGTTTAGGTAGACCAGCGGGGACGTTGGATTCTGGAGAGGGGAGAATGTAAGGATGTGCATATATATATAAAGGAAGCGCCATATTGTCCTTTTGCCAGCAAGGTCACTGTGTACAAGTTAGGCTGCGCATGCGCGAGAGAAGCGCGCGAAGGGCAATCAATCTGTAGAGACTCTGAACTCTGAACTCTGAACTGTGAGAGAGTCAGCTGAGGCTGAGGACCAATCGGGTGTGAGACTCTGGATAGAGGAACAGGATGCGTGTGGGCGGTGGGTCAGACACGGGAGGGAGGTGAAGGAGGAGGTTGGCGGAACCTCATGTGCGTGAGCGGAGGGTCAGTGACCTTCCCGCTTAGGTGAGAGACATTCCCCAGGCCCGAGGAGCATTCCCCTGTCATCGTAGGGTGCTGTTTTGTAGGGACGGCCATAGCGGTTAGGGACGTTTCCCTTTAGTGCGGTTTAAGCTGCGTAGCTGCGGTCGCCATCTTGGATTGGATACAGACGGCGCAGCATAACGGAGTGTCGGCGAAAGGCTGGAACAACGCTAAGGACCCTGTGGGGAGTGTGACGGTCATCGCAGTGACCGGAAGGTATCATTGTCTGCAAGTGCACCTACACCGGTCAACAGGCGCTGATCCCGCCTTCCACTAACTAATTGGGCCACTAGTGTGAAATCATATGGTACAATGCAGATACTGGTTATAGGACATACTCCTAGGGAGAGTGGCAGAGCCACCTGTGTGTACAGAACATTATCCCTGATAAGGTGTGGCCAAGCCACTGTGTGTGTGTAACGTTAAGATATATATAGTACTCTGCATTTATCCCGTTCAGTATGCAAAATACATAAAAGGTTGCTGTTGCACAATGCTGTTGTTATGTTCTTGCTTAGGGTATATTCTCTCTCATGGGGATCCTGGGCAAGTGGAGGCGCTGCACCGTGATAAGTAAGGGTATGACCCCAGGCTCCCACATAGCGGAGGCTCAGAGCTCCTGAAGCCACAGGTACATGCAACACCCGTAGTTCCTTAGTGCAGGCAGTCACAAAAAGGGCTACATGGTTATTGAGGCAAAAAGTGGCACTGTGTGCTCATTTGCATGTCATTTCCCAGAATCCCTTGCTGCAGTGGAAGTGCTGTATGCTGGGTGATAATGGGGAAATGTGGGGTTGCAGACCTGCCTAAGACATGCAGATGAGCATACAGCTATATTTGCATATATAATATATATATAGCAGAAAGTAGCCGTGTTAGTCCAGTTGCGATAGTGCAGAATAAATGAGTTCTTCAGTATTACCTATCAGTATGATACCTTTTTTATTGGACCAACAATTTATGTCATAGGACAAGCTTCCGAGAGTTCTCCTCTCTTCCTCAGGTCAGCAATACTGATTTACACAGGAATCTATGGCTGAAACAGTGTAGAGAGAAAAAAAACTGGTACACAGGCGGCTTTATTCGAGTGTGGCTCATTCCGCAAGCCGGGAAATGTCCCGGCTTGCGAGCCGCACTCCCTCAGCGTGCCGCGGTCACGCATCATCGGGTGCCTGTGCCGCCTGTACGCGTGCCCAGGGCTCCCCGAGGGAGCCCCGGTGTCGCGTGGATGTGCTGACGGCGGCGGGACGTTCCGGGGGACCCGGCGGACCCGGTAAGGAGAGGGGGAAGCCCCGATCGGCGGGCCTCTCCTCCGAGGCTTCGGCGCGCGCCCGGCACCCTCCGGCGCGCGCCAGGTTACTGCTGCGGCCGAGAACGGGCAAATGCTCGAATAAACTCGGCCGCAGCAGTATAGTGCTGTAGATAAGGTAGGGTGTTAAAAGTGTTTGAAGCAAGGGGAGGGTGACAAGGAAAGGTGGGGACGGGGGGGGGGGGGAGGGATGCTGTGGGGGGGGGGAGAAAGTGTGGATGAGAATAGCGGCAAGCAGGATAATTACAAACAATTTTAATAGGATGTGAGAAAACCCATGTCCGCATTAAGTCATTTGGTTTTGGTGTCAAAGAGTCTTATCATTCTGAGCTCAAATGTTTTCCGTTCTTGGGTGCTTTTAAACATTCCATTGAGGATTTTGATTTTTAAATCATTTATGGAATGATCTGGTTGTGAGAAGTGATGCCCCACAGGTGAGCAGTATCTTCCTTCTTCGTGATGGAGTATGGAGTGTCTGTGCATATTCATTCTTCCTTGTAATTTTTGGCTGGTTTCCCCAATGTAGCAACCTTGGTCACATTTGTTGCATTGAATCGTATACACTACATTCCTGGATGTGCAGCTGTATGATCCTTTAACATTGAATGTTCTATGTGTAGCCATGTGTAAAATTGGTGTACATATCTCTTTCTCATGCTGGCAGTAAACCTGGTAAGTATGCAGGATTGCCAGTAGTCATCATGGAGGTTTGCCCTCAAACCCTGGTGAGGTGTCATATGTCCCAAAGGAAGTGACAACATGCTGTGTGTCCACGGTTAGTGACATCAGAGATGTGCCTGTCCCTAGGTGATATAAGACACAGCACTGCCTAAAGTTAGGAGTTCAGTCAGTTGGTGTTTTGACTCTGTTCAGGAGAGTCACGTGGAGGTCTGCAACAGTGTTGCAGTGGCCTGATGCAAGAGCTGTGAGTCTGTGCAGCTCTGAGCAGAGAGACAGAGAAGCTGGTGAATCTCCTTTAGGGGAGAGGTGGAGAGCAACTCTATTAGAAGATAAAAATCTATTAAAAATAAAAATCTTGATAAAAGATACCCTCATGTATGAGTCTGGAATTACTCTGCAGAGGAAGGCACCACAGAGGAGTTCCTCATCAGAATCATCCCCATGCGGATGCCGGGATCCTGATGAGGTGGAGGCGCTGCACTGGATATAGGTAGGACTCGCACACACTACCTCAGCTGCCTGTCTGGGTTGACAATCCCCATACACCATCATGCGGGAGACTCAGGAGTCCTGTTGCCAACAGGTGCACCATCAGACACTACCATGTAATGGGGACTGGTTAGACCACAGGGGCCAATGTGAGATTGGGTGGGTCAGGCTAGGCCAGAAAATCCGTTACATATGGTTGTGACTGGCTGTGGGATCTTGGCATATATGTTTGCAGAGTTTGCAGCGTGTGTTGCTGCACGGTTTTGTGCCATTATCAGTGTCTTTAAGTTCGTTGTGAAGTTGTCTGCTGACTAATTTCTGTTTGAGGTTTGGTGGTTGCCGGAACGCAAGAATGGGAGGTTTGGGAAAGATTTCTTTTAATGTTGCATCCTCTGCCAGCATGGGTTGCAGATCTTTGATTATTTTTCGTATACCCTCTAGGGTGGGGTTGTATGTGGTCACTAGGGGTATGCGTGTGGTAGGTTCTTTCCGTCTGTATTGTAGCAGGTGTTCTCGTGGGGCTTTTATTGCAGATGTAACAGTTCTGGCAAGAGTCTTTGGTTTGTATCCCTTCTGTCTGAACGATTCGGTCAGGGTTGTGAGATGCCTGTTTCTGTCTTCAGTGTCAGAGCACATGCGGTGGTATCTTATAGCCTGGCTGTGTATGATACCTTGTTTTGTATGAGTGGGATTGAAGCTGGAGTTGTGGAGGTAACTGCATCTGTCAGTTGGTTTATTGTATAGAGGTGTGTAGTTTGTGTGTAGTTTGCCATCTTTCAGTGTTACTGTTGTATCTAGAAAGTTTACTAGGTTTGCAGAATAATCCATTTTGAGTTTAATTGATGGATGGAATGAGTTCAGGGACTCGTGGAATTGTTTTAGGTTTCCGTCACCCTCTGTCCATATTATAAACAGGTCATCAATGTATCTGTAGTATTTGTAGGTGTAGCCATGTGTTAAAAATGGTATACAGTTCTCTCTCATGTTGGCAGTAAGCCTGGTAAATATACAGGATTGCCAGCATCAATCATGGAGGTTTGCCCTCACATCCTGGTGAGGTGTCATATGTACACTAGGGGCGTGGTAACATACCTTGTGTCCATTGTTAGTGACACAGGAGGTGGAGCTATTCCCTTGTTATATAAGACACAGCACTGTCCAAAGTTAGGAGTTCACTAGTGTGTCAACTAGTGGTCCAGTTCAAGAGTGTGGCTCTGTAGTAAGTAGCAGTAAGGCGGGCCTATACTGTGTCCAGGGACCTGGCACAGGTGGTGATCTCCCTGAGGGGAGAGGTGATCCAACTCCATTGGGAGGGCAGATCTTCTGAAAGAGAGTGCTGTACAAGAATGAGCGGCTGAGCTGTCTGCTGCGAGGGGCAGTCTGCCTGAACCATCAATAAAGATGCCCTTATTCACAAGAACCCCCATGTGTGAGTGTGAAGTTACTCCACAGAGGAAGGCACTACAGAGGAGTTCCTCATCAGAACCATCTCCTTGTGGACGCAGAGATCCTGATGAGGTGGAGGCGCTGCACTGTATGTAGGTAGGACTCGAGCACAGTACCTCAGCTGCCTGTCTGGGCTGACATTCCCCAAACACCATCATGCGGGAGACTCAGGAGTCCTGTTGCCAACAGGTGCACCACCAGACACGACCATGTAATGGGGACCGGTTAGACCACAGGGGCCAATCTGAGATTGGGTGGGTCAGGAAGGTCCAGAAAATCCATTACATTTGGAGGCGCTGCTGAGATACCTGTCAACAGGACATGCTTTTGCTAGTCCCACTGGGAAACAGAGTGTATGCTGCCAGTCAGTGCTGTGTTTGGGATGGAGCCTAGGGGTAGTCAGGGGGCTGATGGATTTGTCAGCCCGCAGGGACGACATGGGAGCCTGGCAGGAGTTAGTGGGTCTGGGGACAGGGCTATAGCTGTTCTAGTCACCTTGAGGCAGCACTAGTTGGTAGGATGCCTAAAGGGATAGCCTGTTAACGAGGTCAGGAATCCAGGAGAGGGTCTGCGCTAGGCTAACCAACTGTAGGTAGACGCCCCAGTACTGCATGGAGAAGACAGGGTACTCTAGCCTATTCCAGACCACTTACCACGGTCAGCACAGATTGGAGAGAAAGGAGACACAGCAGACACAGAGAGAGTGAGCCTAGCCTGAGGTAGTGCAACACGAGTCAGACCTACATTAGGTACACAAGGTGGTGCACAAGGCAATCTTTATTGTATCGGTATGGCAGCTGCCTCACAGGGAGAGGAGCTCCATGTGCAATAACAGCATATACAGTAAACAAATGGCGACCGCAAGAATAAAGGATCCGCGTGGCGCGGAAGGTCCAAGATGCGGACGGAGGCAGAGGGAGGGAGCGCACGTGGTGGTTCTACGGAAGAGCAAGCTACTGAAGTGACTTTGGCTAGCCTGCTGTGGAGTGGCGCAAAAGCTGTGGCCACGCCGTTTTGGTCCTGCCTAGGACCACGGGGTGATACCCTGGAGGACATTGTGGTGGTGTGTAGTGGAAATGAAGGATCTGCTTGCCAGCCGGCGAGCGCTATACAAAAATCTACCTCAGTTGCTATTGTGAGTGGCCGGGCAAACCAAGATGGCGGCTCCCGCTTCCCGGGGAGACCGCGTGGGCCGAGTGAAGAAAATGCTGCAAATGTTAAAGTTGTAGAAAGTTGGCCGGGAATGGTGCCAAAAGGGAAAAACCAACCCTGCTGGGAGGTATGGCGCGAAAGCTGCGGCCGCGCCCTCATGGACAGTGACAAGCTCAGCCGCAGTGCTGGGTCACCCAGTGAATTTGTGGGACCCTCCCCTAATCTCAACCAGGGGGAGTGGTTTCCAGCTTTGTCAAATGAGGCTGGAGCTAGAGGAGGGAGGAGTTAACAAACCAGCCCCTGCCCTTCAGCTGCGAGGAGCTGACATACTGGGAAGAGCACTGCAAAAAGTGTCTCCTGTGATCAATATGGCCTGCAAAAGTGGGGAAGATTTGGACATCTCTGCCCATCCCTATTCGGCTCCAGGAGGTTTCCTGGTGCTCAAGGCGGGCGGCAGAGAGACTGTTACGTGCCTGTGTATGCAGTGCCGGCTGCCGGGTGGTTCTGTCAGTACCACGTCCAGGTGCCCTCAATGCAGCATTCATTGTTTATGGGCTGTGCAACCTTTTGTGCCCGGACAGGCCGTGGAGGCGGGAGCGGACACAGCCATGCTGACGGCTGAAGCTCCGTGTGTGGCCTGGAAAGAACCCGTGGATCCCGGAGCGTGGGGATCGCTCCTTATGATCAAAACGGAGCCTGAGGAGAAAGGGACCTGTATGCGAGGTGAGAGCCGAGAACCTCACCAGCGGTCCCCGATCGGAGTGCCACTCCCTGAGTCGGAGTTCGGCTCCTCGGACGAGGAGCAAGCGACCCCGACGACGGTGGTGATGCGCCTACCGGCGGACCACTACAGCGGTGCTGCAAGAGAACTGGCACTTACCTGTGTCGCGGCGGAGTGGAGTCGCAAGTCACCGGTGCAGAGACAACCGGAGAGGCGGAGTCCCACGGGCGTGGTGACTAGCAGAACCAACGGCGGAGAAGGAACCATCCTGAGCCAACGGAGCGGTAAGCGACAACCTTGCCCTCCCCAGGCGCCGGTGGTGGCAACGGCAGAGAGAGGCCTAGACCAGGCCCGGGCGGAGCGGAGAGCAGAACCTTCACTTCCGGCAGCGGACTTCGTTCTGGAGGAAGAGGTTCCGGTGGGGAACCCAATGCAAGAGGGCGGCGGTGAGTCCCGCGAGATCCATGACATCACTTCCGGTGGACACAGCGGAGCCGGATGGAAGATGGCCGCGTCCTCGCGACCAAGTAGCTGTACCAGGTCGCCCAGATCCGGGAAGAGCTGGCATGCCCTGCGGAAGCCTGGGAGTAAAGACACGAGAGAACCGGAGGGCCAGTCCGATGGCACCGGGCCAGGTAGCGACGAGTTGCGTGTCGTAGCCCCGTGGATGCCAGCGGTGTTTCCCTATGCCCCACCCCAGGCCATAGTTAAAGCCCCTGCCCCTGTCACTTTTTTCTCTGGGTCCCAGTCGAGCCAAGGGTTGTCTGGGGAGTCCCGAGCCACGTTGGATGAACGGACTGGGGAAAATCTGGACTGGGGCGAATGTTTCATGTCGGATGAGGGGTCGGGAGGGGGAAGGTACACATGACAGATGTCCTGTTCTAGTGAGTGCCCCAGTAGCGCTAGTGTCAATGTCACCAGTAGGCCCAAAAGGTTGGGGTCCAACTCCAGATCTACTGGCATCTTGGGGATATCCTCTGGTGGGGAGTTAGAGGAAAGTGAGGGTACCGTAACGGTACCAGAGGATGCTAGGGAGACCAGGTGGTGGGCACCCAAATTCGAAGGGTATGAGGCCTGGCTAGACCGCACCACGTTTATCCTAAGGAGAGAAGGGGTTGTGGATTACTGGTGGGGACCCGGGGAATTCACGGAGGAGGCCCGCCTGGAGGAACTGAGAATGAGGTGGTACGATATCAATTCGGGGGTAGTGGATCCCCAGGGGTCAAGTAGGTTAAGGGACCCCGTAGAAGCAGATGAACCATTATCATGGGTGCTGCCAGGCAGGGCAGGCAACGCCAGGCTGATTAGGACGAGCAGGGCTGAAAGGGCCATAGTGACAAAGTACAAGAAGTCCCACGGGTTGGAGTACCCGTACGTTCCTGAGCCCTTAATGCAGGAGATAGAGGACCAGAGGGGTGGATGGTTGCGAGACACCATAGAAGAATACATAATGAACAAAGGTGGTTATGCAGGATTTAAAACGGAGGAGAGGATAAGTCAATTAATGAGGGTATGGAGTATTGGGCGCAGTGTGTACATGCACCGGGTAGTGTATAGGCCGGAGTGTGGGCTACCCCGGGAGTACAGTGTGACGGTCAAGGACATTGCTGGCCGGGAGGTAAAGAAGCCAGATCCCAGGCATTACTATTAGGGAGATACTGGGGGTTCTCTTTAGAAGCGGTGCTGTCTGCTGGTCAGCAGACACTGTCAATGTTGGTTATCATGAGAACTGTATGCTGTAAATTTGTATCATGTGATGTTATGTTTTGCAGTGCTGCCTGGAGGAAGATCTGACAAATTTAGGTCCCAGACGGGCCGTTGGGATTCACCAGGGGGAGAATGTAGCCATGTTTTAAAAATGGTATACAGTTCTCTCTCATGCTGGCAGTAAGCCTGGTAAATATACAGGATTGCCAGCATCAATCATGGAGGTTTGCTCTCACACCCTGGTGAGGTGTCATATGTACACTAGGGGCGTGGTAACATACCTTGTGTCCATTGTTAGTGACACAGGAGGTGGAGCTATTCCCTTGTTATATAAGACACAGCACTGTCCAAAGTTAGGAGTTCACTAGTGTGTCAACTAGTGGTCCAGTTCAAGAGTGTGGTTCTGTAGTAAGTAGCAGTAAGGCGGGCCTATACTGTGTCCAGGGACCTGGCACAGGTGGTGATCTCCCTGAGGGGAGAGGTGATCCAACTCCATTGGGAGGGCATATTTTCTGAAAGAGAGTGCTGTACAAGAATGAGCGGCTGAGCTGTCTGCTGCGAGGGGCAGTCTGCCTGAACCATCAATAAAGATGCCCTTATTCACAAGAACCCCCATGTGTGAGTGTGAAGTTACTCCACAGAGGAAGGCACTACAGAGGAGTTCCTCATCAGAATCATCTCCTTGCAGACGCAGAAATCCTGATGAGGTGGAGGCGCTGCACTGTATGTAGGTAGGACTCGAGCACAGTACCTCAGCTGCCTGTCTGGGCTGACATTCCCCAAACAACATCATGCGGGAGACTCAGGAGTCCTGTTGCCAACAGGTGCACCACCAGACACTACCATGTAATGGGGACCGGATAGACCACAGGGGCCAATCTGAGATTGAGTGGGTCAGGAAGGTCCAGAAAACCCGTTACATAGGGTTTTGTGGGGGCATGTAGTTAGGAATCTTTGTTCAAGATTTGCATATTGCGGTGCCATCTTGGTACCCATTGCAGTCCCCATTAGTTGTAGGTACATTTCCTTGTTGAAGCTGAAGTAGTTGTGTGTGTGTGTGTGTGTGTGTGTGTGTATGTGTGACACTGTGTGTGTGTTGGTGTGTGTTGGTGTGTGTGAGGATGTATTCTATCAGATTGGTAATTACATCAGCGCTGTATTTCTGATCCAGGGGAGATGCTGTAAGGAAATGCAGGCGCGCCTCAGCTCTACACACAGAGCAGGGAGAGTCTGACAATACCCAACCCCTACACACAGAGCAGGGAGAGTCTGACAATACCCAACCTCTACACACAGAGCAGGGAGAGTCTGACAATACCCAACCTCTACACACAGAGCAGGGAGAGTCTGACAATACCCAACCCCTACACAGAGCAGGGAGAGTCTGACAATACCCAACCTCTACACACAGGGCAGGGAGAGTCTGACAATACCCAACCTCTACACACAGAGCAGGGAGAGTCTGACAATAACCAACCTCTACACACAGAGCAGGGAGAGTCTGACAATACCAAACCCCTACACAGAGCAGGGAGAGTCTGACAATACCCAACCTCTACACACAGAGCAGGGAGAGTCTGACAATACCCAACCTCTACACACAGAGCAGGGAGAGTCTGACAATACCCAACCTCTACACACAGAGCAGGGAGAGTCTGACAATACCCAACCTCTACACACAGAGAAGGGAGAGTCTGACAATACCCAACCTCTACACACAGAGCAGGGAGAGTCTGACAATAACCAACCTCTACACACAGAGCAGGGAGAGTCTGACAATACCCAAACCCTACACAGAGAAGGGAGAGTCTGACAATACCCAACCTCTACACACAGAGCAGGGAGAGTCTGACAATACCCAACCTCTACACACAGAGCAGGGAGAGTCTGACAATACCCAACCTCTACACACAGAGAAGGGAGAGTCTGACAATACCCAACCTCTACACACAGAGAAGGGAGAGTCTGATAATACCCAACCTCCACACACAGAGCAGGGAGAGTCTGACAATACCCAACCTCTACACAGAGCAGGGAGAGTCTGACAATACCCAACCCCTACACAGAGCAGGGAGAGTCTGACAATACCCAACCTCTACACACAGAGCAGGGAGAGTCTGACAATACCCAACCTCTACACACAGAGCAGGGAGAGTCTGACAATACCCAACCTCTACACACAGAGCAGGGAGAGTCTGACAATAACCAACCTCTACACATAGAGCAGGGAGAGTCTGACAATAACCAACCTCTACACACAGAGCAGGGAGAGTCTGACAATAACCAACCTCTACACACAGAGCAGGGAGAGTCTGACAATACCCAACCCCTACACAGAGAAGGGAGAGTCTGACAATACCCAACCTCTACACACAGAGCAGGGAGAGTCTGACAATACCCAACCTCTACACACAGAGCAGGGAGAGTCTGACAATACCCAACCTCTACACACAGAGAAGGGAGAGTCTGACAATACCCAACCTCTACACACAGAGCAGGGAGAGTCTGACAATACCCAACCTCTACACAGAGCAGGGAGAGTCTGACAATACCCAACCCCTACACAGAGCAGGGAGAGTCTGACAATACCCAACCTCTACACACAGAGCAGGGAGAGTCTGACAATACCCAACCTCTACACACAGAGCAGGGAGAGTCTGACAATACCCAACCTCTACACACAGAGCAGGGAGAGTCTGACAATACCCAACCTCTACACACAGAGCAGGGAGAGTCTGACAATACCCAACGTCTACACAGAGCAGGGAGAGTCTGACAATACCCAACCTCTACACACAGAGCAGGGAGAGTCTGACAATACCCAACCTCTACACACAGAGCAGGGAGAGTCTGACAATACCCAACCTCTACACACAGAGCAGGGAGAGTCTGACAATACCAAACCCCTACACAGAGCAGGGAGAGTCTGACAATACCCAACCTCTACACACAGAGAAGGGAGAGTCTGACAATACCCAACCTCTACACACAGAGCAGGGAGAGTCTGACAATAACCAACCTCTACACACAGAGCAGGGAGAGTCTGACAATACCCAACCCCTACACAGAGCAGGGAGAGTCTGACAATACCCAACCTCTACACACAGAGCAGGGAGAGTCTGACAATACCCAACCTCTACACACAGAGCAGGGAGAGTCTGACAATACCCAACCTCTACACACAGAGCAGGGAGAGTCTGACAATACCCAACCTCTACACACAGAGAAGGGAGAGTCTGACAATACCCAACCTCTACACACAGAGCAGGGAGAGTCTGACAATAACCAACCTCTACACACAGAGCAGGGAGAGTCTGACAATACCCAACCTCTACACACAGAGAAGGGAGAGTCTGATAATACCCAACCTCCACACACAGAGCAGGGAGAGTCTGACAATACCCAACCCCTACACACAGAGCAGGGAGAGTCTGACAATACCCAACCTCTACACAGAGCAGGGAGAGTCTGACAATACCCAACCTCTACACACAGAGCAGGGAGAGTCTGACAATACCCAACCTCTACACACAGAGCAGGGAGAGTCTGACAATACCCAACCTCTACACACAGAGCAGGGAGAGTCTGACAATACCCAACCTCTACACACAGAGAAGGGAGAGTCTGACAATACCCAACCCCTACACACAGAGCAGGGAGAGTCTGACAATACCCAACCTCTACACAGAGCAGGGAGAGTCTGACAATACCCAACCCCTACACATAGCAGGGAGAGTCTGACAATACCCAACCCCTACACAGAGCAGGGAGAGTCTGACAATACCCAACCTCTACACACAGAGCAGGGAGAGTCTGACAATACCCAACCCCTACACAGAGCAGGGAGAGTCTGACAATACCCAACCTCTACCCCCAGAGCAGGGAGAGTCTGACAATACCCAACCCCTACACAGAGCAGGGAGAGTCTGACAATACCCAACCTCTACACACAGAGCAGGGAGAGTCTGACAATACCAAACCCCTACACAGAGCAGGGAGAGTCTGACAATACCCAACCTCTACACACAGAGCAGGGAGAGTCTGACAATACCCAACCTCTACACACAGAGCAGGGAGAGTCTGACAATACCCAACCTCTACACACAGAGCAGGGAGAGTCTGACAATACCCAACCCCTACACAGAGCAGGGAGAGTCTGACAATACCCAACCTCTACACACAGAGCAGGGAGAGTCTGACAATACCCAACCTCTACACACAGAGCAGGGAGAGTCTGACAATACCCAACCTCTACACACAGAGAAGGGAGAGTCTGATAATACCCAACCTCCACACACAGAGCAGGGAGAGTCTGACAATACCCAACCCCTACACACAGAGCAGGGAGAGTCTGACAATACCCAACCTCTACACAGAGCAGGGAGAGTCTGACAATACCCAACCCCTACACAGAGCAGGGAGAGTCTGACAATACCCAACCTCTACACACAGAGCAGGGAGAGTCTGACAATACCCAACCCCTACACAGAGCAGGGAGAGTCTGACAATACCCAACCTCTACACACAGAGCAGGGAGAGTCTGACAATACCCAACCTCTACACACAGAGCAGGGAGAGTCTGACAATACCCAACCTCTACACACAGAGCAGGGAGAGTCTGACAATACCCAACCTCTACACACAGAGCAGGGAGAGTCTGACAATACCCAACCTCTACACACAGAGAAGGGAGAGTCTGACAATACCCAACCTCTACACACAGAGCAGGGAGAGTCTGACAATAACCAACCTCTACACACAGAGCAGGGAGAGTCTGACAATACCCAACCCCTACACAGAGAAGGGAGAGTCTGACAATACCCAACCTCTACACACAGAGCAGGGAGAGTCTGACAATACCCAACCTCTACACACAGAGCAGGGAGAGTCTGACAATACCCAACCTCTACACACAGAGCAGGGAGAGTCTGACAATACCCAACCTCTACACACAGAGCAGGGAGAGTCTGACAATACCCAACCTCTACACACAGAGAAGGGAGAGTCTGATAATACCCAACCTCCACACACAGAGCAGGGAGAGTCTGACAATACCCAACCCCTACACACAGAGCAGGGAGAGTCTGACAATACCCAACCTCTACACAGAGCAGGGAGAGTCTGACAATACCCAACCTCTACACACAGAGCAGGGAGAGTCTGACAATACCCAACCCCTACACAGAGCAGGGAGAGTCTGACAATACCCAACCTCTACACACAGAGAAGGGAGAGTCTGATAATACCCAACCTCCACACACAGAGCAGGGAGAGTCTGACAATACCCAACCCCTACACACAGAGCAGGGAGAGTCTGACAATACCCAACCCCTACACAGAGCAGGGAGAGTCTGACAATACCCAACCTCTACACACAGAGAAGGGAGAGTCTGACAATACCCAACCTCTACACACAGAGAAGGGAGAGTCTGACAATACCCAACCCCTACACACAGAGCAGGGAGAGTCTGACAATACCCAACCTCTACACACAGAGAAGGGAGAGTCTGATAATACCCAACCTCCACACACAGAGCATGGAGAGTCTGACAATACCCAACCCCTACACACAGAGCAGGGAGAGTCTGACAATACCCAACCCCTACACAGAGCAGGGAGAGTCTGACAATACCCAACCTCTACCCCAAGAGCAGGGAGAGTCTGACAATACCCAACCTCTACACACAGAGAAGGGAGAGTCTGACAATACCCAACCTCTACCCCCAGAGCAGGGAGAGTCTGACAATACCCAACCCCTACACACAGAGCAGGGAGAGTCTGACAATACCCAACCTCTACACACAGAGCAGGGAGAGTCTGACAATACCCAACCTCTACACACAGAGCAGGGAGAGTCTGACAATACCCAACCTCTCTCCACACAGAGCAGGGAGAGTCTGACAATACCCAACCTCTACACACAGGACAGGGAGAGTCTGACAATACCCAACTTCTACACACAGAGCAGGGAGAGACTGACAATACCCAACCTCTACACACAGAGCAGGGAGAGTCTGACAATACCAAACCTCTACACACAGGGCAGGGAGAGTCTGACAACACCCAACCTCTACACACAGAGCAGGGAGAGTCTGACAATACCCAACTTCTACCCCCAGAGCAGGGAGAGTCTGACAATACCCAACCTCTACACACAGAGCAGGGCGAGTCTGACAATACCCAACCTCTACACACAGAGCAGGGAGAGTCTGACAATACCCAGCCTCTACACACAGAGCAGGGAGAGTCTGACAATACCCAACCTCTACACAGAGCAGGGAGAGTCTGACAATACCCAACCTCTACACACAGAGCAGGGAGAGTCTGACAATACCCAACCTCTACACACAGAGCAGGGAGAGTCTGACAATACCCAACCTCTACACACAGAGCAGGGAGAGTCTGACAATACCCAACCTCTACCCCCAGAGCAGGGAGAGTCTGACAATACCCAACCTCTACACACAGAGCAGGGAGAGTCTGACACTACCCAACCTCTACACACAGAGCAGGGAGAGTCTGACAATACCCAACCTCTACACACAGAGAAGGGAGAGTCTGACAATACCCAACCTCTACACACAGAGCAGGGAGAGTCTGACAATACCCAACCTCTACACACAGAGCAGGGAGAGTCTGACAATACCCAACCTCTACACACAGAGCAGGGAGAGTCTGATAATACCCAACCTCTACACACAGAGCAGGGAGAGTCTGACAATACCCAACCTCTACACACAGAGCAGGGAGAGTCTGACAATACCCAACCTCTACACACAGAGCAGGGAGAGTCTGACAATACCCAACCTCTACACAGAGCAGGGAGAGTCTGACAATACCCAACCTCTACACACAGAGCAGGGAGAGTCTGACAATACCCAACCTCTACACACAGAGCAGGGAGAGTCTGACAATACCCAACCTCTACACACAGAGAAGGGAGAGTCTGACAATACCCAACCTCTACACACAGAGAAGGGAGAGTCTGATAATACCCAACCTCCACACACAGAGCAGGGAGAGTCTGACAATACCCAACCCCTACACACAGAGCAGGGAGAGTCTGACAATACCCAACCTCTACACACAGAGCAGGGAGAGTCTGACAATACCCAACCTCTACACACAGAGCAGGGATAGTCTGACAATACCCAACCCCTACACAGAGCAGGGAGAGTCTGACAATACCCAACCTCTACACACAGAGAAGGGAGAGTCTGACAATACCCAACCTCTACACACAGAGCAGGGAGAGTCTGACAATACCCAACCTCTACACACAGGACAGGGAGAGTCTGACAATACCCAACCTCTACACACAGAGCAGGGAGAGTCTGACAATACCCAACCTCTACACACAGAGCAGGGAGAGTCTGACTATACCCAACCTCTACCCACAGAGCAGGGAGAGTCTGACACTACCCAACCTCTACACACAGAGCAGGGAGAGTCTAACAATACCCAACCTCTACACACAGAGCAGGGAGAGTCTGACAATACCCAACCTCTACACACAGAGCAGGGAGAGTCTGACAATACCCAACCTCTACACAGAGCAGGGCGAGTCTGACAATACCCAACCTCTACACACAGAGCAGGGAGAGTCTGACAATACCCAACCTCTACACACAGAGCAGGGAGAGTCTGACAATACCCAACCTCTACACACAGAGCAGGGAGAGTCTGACAACACCCAACCTCTACACAGAGCAGGGAGAGTCTGACAATACCCAACCTCTACACACAGAGCAGGGAGAGTCTGACAATACCCAACCCCTACACAGAGCAGGGAGAGTCTGACAATACCCAACCTCTACACACAGAGAAGGGAGAGTCTGACAATACCCAACCTCTACACCCAGAGAAGGGAGAGTCTGATAATACCCAACCTCCACACACAGAGCAGGGAGAGTCTGACAATACTCAACCCCTACACACAGAGCAGGGAGAGTCTGACAATACCCAACCTCTACACAGAGCAGGGAGAGTCTGACAATACCCAACCTCTACACACAGAGAAGGGAGAGTCTGACAATACTCAACCCCTACACACAGAGCAGGGAAAGTCTGACAATACCCAACCTCTACACAGAGCAGGGAGAGTCTGACAATACCCAACCCCTACACAGAGCAGGGAGAGTCTGACAATACCCAACCTCTACACACAGAGCAGGGAGAGTCTGACAATACCCAACCTCTACACAGAGCAGGGCGAGTCTGACAATACCCAACCTCTACACACAGAGCAGGGAGAGTCTGACAATACCCAACCTCTACACACAGAGCAGGGAGAGTCTGACAATACCCAACCCCTACACAGAGCAGGGAGAGTCTGACAATACCCAACCTCTACACACAGAGCAGGGAGAGTCTGACAATACCCAACCCCTACACAGAGCAGGGAGAGTCTGACAATACCCAACCTCTACACACAGAGAAGGGAGAGTCTGACAATACCCAACCTCTACACACAGAGAAGGGAGAGTCTGATAATACCCAACCTCCACACACAGAGCAGGGAGAGTCTGACAATACCCAACCCCTACACACAGAGCAGGGAGAGTCTGACAATACCCAACCTCTACACAGAGCAGGGAGAGTCTGACAATACCCAACCCCTACACAGAGCAGGGAGAGTCTGACAATACCCAACCTCTACACACAGAGCAGGGAGAGTCTGACAATACCCAACCTCTACACACAGAGCAGGGAGAGTCTGACAATACCCAACCCCTACACACAAAGCAGGGAGAGTCTGACAATACCCAACCCCTACACAGAGCAGGGAGAGTCTGACAATACCCAACCTCTACACACAGAGCAGGGAGAGTCTGACAATACCCAACCTCTACACACAGAGAAGGGAGAGTCTGACAATACCCAACCCCTACACACAGAGCAGGGAGAGTCTGACAATACCCAACCTCTACACAGAGCAGGGAGAGTCTGACAATACCCAACCTCTACACACAGAGCAGGGAGAGTCTGACAATACCCAACGTCTACACAGAGCAGGGAGAGTCTGACAATACCCAACCCCTACACAGAGCAGGGAGAGTCTGACAATACCCAACCTCTACACACAGAGCAGGGAGAGTCTGACAATACCCAACCTCTACACACAGAGCAGGGAGAGTCTGACAATACCCAACCTCTCTCCACACAGAGCAGGGAGAGTCTGACAATACCCAACCTCTACACACAGGGCAGGGAGAGTCTGACAATACCCAACCTCTACACACAGGACAGGGAGAGTCTGACAATACCCAACTTCTACACACAGAGCAGGGAGAGCCTGACAATACCCAACCTCTACACACAGAGCAGGGAGAGTCTGACAATACCCAACCTCTACACACAGAGCAGGGAGAGTCTGACAATACCCAACCTCTACACACAGAGCAGGGAGAGTCTGACAATACCCAACCTCTACACACAGAGCAGGGAGAGTCTGACAATACCCAACCTCTCTACACACAGAGCAGGGAGAGTCTGACAATACCCAACCTCTACACACAGGGCAGGGAGAGTCTGACAATACCCAACCTCTACACACAGAGCAGGGAGAGTCTGACAATACCCAACCTCTACACACAGGGCAGGGAGAGTCTGACAATACCCAACCCCTACACACAGGGCAGGGAGAGTCTGACAATACCCAACCTCTACACACAGGACAGGGAGAGTCTGACAATACCCAACTTCTACACACAGAGCAGGGAGAGCCTGACTATACCCAACCTCTACACACAGAGCAGGGAGAGTCTGACAATACCCAACCTCTACACACAGAGCAGGGAGAGTCTGACAATACCCAACCTCTACACACAGGGCAGGGAGAGTCTGACAATACCCAACTTCTACACACAGAGCAGGGAGAGTCTGACAATACCCAACTTCTACACACAGAGCAGGGAGAGTCTGACAGCACCCAACCTCTACACACAGGGCAGTGAGAGTCTGACAATACCCAACCCCTACACACAGGGCAGGGAGAGTCTGACAACACCCAACCTCTACACACAGAGCAGGGAGAGTCTGACAATACCCAACCTCTACACACAGAGCAGGGAGAGTCTGACAACACCCAACCTCTACACACAGAGCAGGGAGAGTCTGACAATACCCAACCTCTACCCCCAGAGCAAGGAGAGTCTGACATTACCCAACCTCTACACACAGAGCAGGGAGAGTCTGACAATACCCAACCTCTACACACAGAGCAGGGAGAGTCTGACAATACCCAGCCTCTACACACAGAGCAGGGAGAGTCTGACAATACCCAACCTCTACACAGAGCAGGGAGAGTCTGACAATACCCAACCTCTACACACAGAGCAGGGAGAGTCTGACAATACCCAACCTCTACACACAGAGCAGGGAGAGTCTGACAATACCCAATCTCTACACACAGAGCAGGGAGAGTCTGACAATACCCAACCTCTACACACAGAGAAGGGAGAGTCTGACAATACCCAACCTCTACACACAGAGCAGGGAGAGTCTGACAATACCCAACCTCTACACACAGAGCAGGGAGAGTCTGACAATACCCAACCTCTACACACAGAGCAGGGAGAGTCTGACAATACCCAACCTCTACACAGAGCAGGGAGAGTCTGACAATACCCAACCTCTACACACAGAGCAGGGAGAGTCTGACAATACCCAACCTCTACACACAGAGCAGGGAGAGTCTGACTATACCCAACCTCTACCCACAGAGCAGGGAGAGTCTGACACTACCCAACCTCTACACACAGAGCAGGGAGAGTCTGACAATACCCAACCTCTACACACAGAGCAGGGAGAGTCTGACAATACCCAACCTCTACACACAGAGCAGGGAGAGTCTGACAATACCCAACCTCTACACAGAGCAGGGAGAGTCTGACAATACCCAACCTCTACACACAGAGAAGGGAGAGTCTGACAATACCCAACCTCTACACACAGAGCAGGGAGAGTCTGACAATACCCAACCTCTACACACAGAGCAGGGAGAGTCTGACAACACCCAACCTCTACACAGAGCAGGGAGAGTCTGACAATACCCAACCTCTACACACAGAGCAGGGAGAGTCTGACAATACCCAACCTCTACACACAGAGCAGGGAGAGTCTGACAATACCCAACCTCTACACACAGAGCAGGGAGAGTCTGACTACACCCAACCTCTACCCACAGAGCAGGGATAGTCTGACACTACCCAACCTCTACACACAGAGCAGGGAGAGTCTGACAATACCCAACCTCTACACACAGAGCAGGGAGAGTCTGACAATACCCAACCTCTACACACAGAGCAGGGAGAGTCTGACTATACCCAACCTCTACCCACAGAGCAGGGAGAGTCTGACACTACCCAACCTCTACACACAGAGCAGGGAGAGTCTGACAATACCCAACCTCTACACACAGAGCAGGGAGAGTCTGACAATACCCAACCTCTACACACAGAGCAGGGAGAGACTGACAATACCAAACCTCTACACAGAGCAGGGCGAGTCTGACAATACCCAACCTCTACACACAGAGCAGGGAGAGTCTGACAATACCCAACCTCTACACACAGAGCAGGGAGAGTCTGACAATACCCAACCTCTACACACAGAGAAGGGAGAGTCTGACAATACCCAACCTCTACACACAGAGCAGGGAGAGTCTGACAATACCCAACCTCTACACACAGAGCAGGGAGAGTCTGACAACACCCAACCTCTACACAGAGCAGGGAGAGTCTGACAATACCCAACCTCTACACACAGAGCAGGGAGAGTCTGACAATACCCAACCTCTACACACAGAGCAGGGAGAGTCTGACAATACCCAACCTCTACACACAGAGCAGGGAGAGTCTGACTACACCCAACCTCTACCCACAGAGCAGGGATAGTCTGACACTACCCAACCTCTACACACAGAGCAGGGAGAGTCTGACAATACCCAACCTCTACACACAGAGCAGGGAGAGTCTGACAATACCCAACCTCTACACACAGAGCAGGGAGAGTCTGACAATACCCAACCCCTACACACAGAGCAGGGAGAGTCTGACAATACCCAACCTCTACACACAGAGCAGGGAGAGTCTGACAATACCCAACCTCAACACACAGAGCAGGGAGAGTCTGACAATACCCAACCTCTACACACAGAGCAGGGAGAGTCTGACAATACCCAACCCCTAGACACAGAGCAGGGAGAGTCTGACAATACCCAACCTCTACACACAGAGCCGGGAGAGTCTGACAATACCCAACCTCTACACACAGGGCAGGGAGAGTCTGACAATACCCAACCTCTACACACAGAGCAGGGAGAGTCTGACAATACCCAACCTCTACACACAGGGCAGGGAGAGTCTGACAATACCCAACCTCTAAACACAGAGCAGGGAGAGTCTGACAATACCCAACCTCTACACACAGAGCAGGGAGAGTCTGACAATACCCAACTTCTATACACAGAGCAGGAAGAGTCTGACAATACCCAACCTCTACTCCCAGAGCAGGGAGAGTCTGACAATACCCAACCTCTACCCCCAGAGCAGGGAGAGTCTGACAATACCCAACCTCTACACACAGGGCAGGGAGAGTCTGACAATACCCAACCTCTACACACAGAGCAGGGAGAGTCTGACAATACCCAACCTCTACACACAGAGCAGGGAGAGTCTGACAATACCCAACCTCTACACACAGAGCAGGGAGAGTCTGACAATACCCAACCTCTACACACAGGGCAGGGAGAGTCTGACAATACCCAACCTCTACACACAGGGCAGGGAGAGTCTGACAATACCCAACCTCTACACACAGGGCAGGGAGAGTCTGACAATACCCAACCTCTACACACAGAGCAGGGAGAGTCTGACAATACCCAACCTCTACACACAGAGCAGGGAGAGTCTGACAATACCCAACCTCTACACACAGAGCAGGGAGAGTCTGACAATACCCAACCTCTACACACAGGGCAGGGAGAGTCTGACAATACCCAACCTCTACACACAGGGCAGGGAGAGTCTGACAATACCCAACCTCTACACACAGAGCAGGGAGAGTCTGACAATACCCAACCTCTACACACAGAGCAGGGAGAGTCTGACAATACCCAACCTCTACACACAGAGCAGGGAGAGCCTGACAATACCCAACCTCTACACACAGAGCAGGGAGAGTCTGACAATACCCAACCTCTACACACAGAGCAGGGAGAGTCTGACAATACCCAACCTCTACACACAGAGCAGGGAGAGTCTGACAATACCCAACCTCTACACACAGAGCAGGGAGAGTCTGACTGGTCCGGGTTTGAGGGCTGGGTATTATCAATCTCTGGCTCTGTATATATTATGTGAAGAGTACTGGTGCTGATATTACCTGCTTGCTCACAGAGATCCGAGCCTCCGCCACTGAGAGCCTGGGGTATACCTGAGATACTAGATGACAGCGCCTCCACCTGCACGGGATCCCAAATGGTTGGGTTAACCCCATGCAGGAACAAATAATAATACCACACAGAATATAACAATAACCTTTAACTAATACGCAATAACATAGATACTCTGTACCCCACAGTAAGACATGTATCCCCCACCTGATATCACAGCGAGTGTCCCAAAGTACCATGGATACCAGGCACCAATTCCCTGATGTCCATATCCCAATGTCAACGCCCACCCAAATGTGCTGGAGATAGCGCTATCCCGTGGAGTGTTAGTGCACTGGTTAGATACCTGCCCGGGGCTCCTGCACCCGGGTATAGAAGAATAACAAAAAGGGATCCGTCTGATCCAACGTTGTCATCCGCCACTGCCTAGGGTGAATTCTGGTGTGGATAATATCACCGTCAGAACCAGAACTGGTCCCAGAACCCACCTTGCAGGGCTGCGCAGTGTGGCAGCTGTGTCCCTGACGACCAAATGGCTAATGGGGCAGAGTCCCTACCTAAGGGCCTGTCCCTAAAGCAGCCACAAGCTTTACAAGTGAGTCGGGGCCTAGGGGGAAATCTGGCCTAGTGCAGAGGGTCACGGACCCCTGCACACACAACCTCCCCTAACCTTGTCCCCGCACTGACTGCCTAGCGTGGGCTGAGTGCGCGAAAAGTATCTTTCCTGGTGCAGGGGAATCCGGCCGCGCGATTGGCTCTGCTGCAGCATGTGACATCTTGCCTCTGTGCATTATGGGGCTTGTAGTTCCCCACGCAGCCTTGCTATCCCTACTGCGCATGCGCAATCGTTCCCTGACTGTCCACCGTCTCCTCGGACGATCTGCGCATGCGCGCACTTCCCAACAGTGCGGCTCCCTCGCCACTCACTCCCCCACCCCGGAGGTCCGGCGACCGCCAGCCTGACCACCCGCCTGACCGCCAGCCTGAACGCCAGCCTGACCGCCAGCCTGACCGCCAGCCTGACCGCCCGCATACTCCCAACACCAGCCACAACGGAGGTGAGCGAGGGTAAGTGCATATAGCCCAAAGGGGGACTGTGTGTGTGTGTGTGTGTCGGGTATTGTCAGACACTCGCTTGTCACTGTGTTCTTGTTGGGTGTCATAAACTCCATAGTCTGTGTGTGAGGGCTACATGGTTACATAGCTACATAGTTAAATAGCTACATAGTTACATGGTAGATGAGGTTGATAAAAACCATACATTTGTAACACATATTTCCCCCCCCCCCCCAATCGCAGATAGGGTGCATGTGAGGGGAATCTATATGTATTACCCGGTGTGTGGTGCTTTACCTGTCAGGTTCACAGGAGGCCTGAACCTCCGCCAGTGAGAGCCTGGGGTGTATCCTCTGGAACGATACTCATATATACAGCGCCTCCACCTGTGTAGGATTCTAAGGGTAGAATGACCCCTAACACAGGACCCACATATAATAACCAATACACCAGGTTATATATAAAACCGTTTACTATATGTAAATGATAACTCAGGACACGTAACCATAACATCAATACATTCCAATAGTGTCACTCCTGTAACACTGGACCACATAGGCGGTAACCCCACACCATATATCCCAGTGTCCCTAGAGTCCCCCTCCCACCCAAGTGTGGAACAGCGCTGCCACTAAGTTGAGATGAGGTTGGTGCACTTGGTGTATGATGCAGGTATCTGCCGGGTGTGTCCCTGCCGGGGGCGCAGATGAGCTGGACTTGCGATCCCTTGATCCATAAGGATGCTCCCCCCTCGTGATCCGCCTCTGCGTGGGGTGGCTCCCGCTTGGAGTGATCCACCTTTGAATGTCTCGACCTCTGACACTGCAGAGGATGATTCACCTTAACAACCGTGGCCAGGATATCCACGCTTCCTGGCTGGACCCTCACTTGTCTAGGTTCTACAGGACCCGGTCCCTATCCCAAGGGGAGTCCCTGCAAGCTGAGGTGAATAGGGCCTAGCTGGGGCCTGAGGGGTTTTTCTGGCCTATTGCAGGAGCCACTTGCTCCCTGCACCTACCCACCCTCCCCTGTCTGTGTCCCACCCTCCCCTGTCTGTGTTCCACCCTCCCCTGTCTGTGTCCCACCCTCTGCTGTCTGTTTCCCACCCTCTGCTGTCTGTGTCCCACCCTCCCCTGTCTGTGTCCCACCCTCCCCTGTCTGTGTCCCACCCTCCCCTGTCTGTGTCCCACCCTCCCGTCTGTGTCCCACCCTCCCCTGTCTGTGTCCCACCCTCCCCTGTCTGTGTCCCACCCTCCCCTGTCTGTGTCCCACCCTCCCCTGTCTGTGTCCCACCCCCCCTGTCTGTGTCCCACCCTCCCCTGTCTGTGTCCCACCCTCCCCTGTCTGTGTCCCACCCTCCCCTGTCTGTGTCCCAGCATCTACTGACTTCCAGACTCAGCACACAACAATGTATCTCTCCTCTCAGGGAATCCTGCAAGCCCTAAAGGCTCCCTGGTGTCAGGTGACCTACCTGCCCCTAAGCACTCTGGGAGTTGTGGTCCTCCATGGCCTTCCCTTACATTGGGGCCGCGTGTACGATCTGTACTGCGCATGTGCGATTGTGTAATGGCCGCCGCTAGCACTATCAGGGAGGCCCTGCGCTCCTGAAATGGCTGCCGCGTGCTTTCTGTGCATGCGCGACCTCGCGCCAACCTTGAAATGGCCGCCGACACTCCTGTCACTGTACTGCGTATGCGCTCCTGCAAGATGGTGGCGCCCTGCAACTGCTGTCGCCAGGAGCGGGCCCCGGTGACGCGATTGCCCCTGCAGCTGCCCTCACGCTGTCGGAGGTAAGGAAGGGGAAACGGAGGTCTGGAGAGCCAGAGGGGACCTGGCTACACATCCATCAAGTTCAACCTATGCTAAATTTAGATGACAAATACTTTATCCTATATCTATACTTACTTATTGATCCAGAGGAAGGCAAACAAAAATCCCCAGAGTCACATCATCCAATGATATCTCATAAGGGGAAAATTAATTCCTTCCTGACTCCAAGAATTGGCAATCGGATTAATCCCTGGATCAACATCCTTCCCATGTATACTTATTTGGTATATCCCTTGTGACATAGTCCAAAGATGTTAGGCAGCTTTCTGCCCCATTTTAGAGCAGAAAGTGCAGGAATAGCTAAAAATGATCCGTTCCACAGCTTCCCATTAACTCAGGCAGCTGGATGGAAAATCCAGACCACAGATTACAATAGCTCTAGTTCTCCCTCACCTGCTCTTCTAATCACATGCACAGGTATTTAGAGCAGAGAGGTTTTGCATTTGACTCTCTCTCCTTGGAGCCTGGGGGCTGGGGGTGTCGCTACTCTCCTGCATCCAGTATCGAGGTTGACGGCCTCTCCACGTATGACAGTACCAGAGGATTTGCCTGGACACCACGAACAGATAAGACAGATAAGACAAAACAAATGGTTACTGCTGTTGCTAAAAGACTGTGCTGTATCTTGTGTCCCTAAATGAGAGAGCATTGTTTTAAGCTGGGGAACCAGTTTAGTTGGCCAGCAGCTGTTAGAGAGACTGATTCTGATGTGTAGTTAGATCCCTGAAAGGGATAGGATTTGCTTATATGATTTTGGTTTTATTTCTTGAAATAACAGTGTGGGAAATATTGTAACACTGAAATGTGTGAACTGCTGATTGAAAGTATCTGAGTACCTCTAACCTACACATGTTAAAGCTGCAGTACCTTACTTGGATGAAAATAAAGCAGGCAGAAGCCTGAGTTAAGCAGCATAATACTTTGCATGATCCTGTTTGTTGTATAATTAACCCTAGAAGACTGTGTCGGGAAGAACCCAGACAGACGTCAGCACTACAAAAGAGGGGCGTTTGTCACATATGGTGGAGAATGCGGGCAGACACTAAAAAGTCTGTGGGTTTGCAAATAAATGCGGGGGGTTAAAATGGCCGCCCAGCTGAACTAAAGTACAGATGCTATGAGTGAAGTCTGTCCCGCTGTGTATATCAGTTGTGCTTCTAGCATACACAGAGAATGTGCGAAGTGTGGATGCAATAGCACCCTGAACCCAAACAGAAAACCAAAATGTTTTGCTGAAGAAAAAAAATAATTTTTTTGCATCTAGCAAGTGCTGTTTGTAAAGCTAATGCATTTTGCTGAAGTGAGTGAATTTGCAGCTAGCAAGTGCTGTATGTAAGCTGCTGAAGTAAGTGAAATTGCAGCTAGCAAATTGTCCCTGCCGGGTTTCTAAAATGGCCGACGTGAAATGTTTGTTGTGTAATGTACGTAACCATACAAAACAGTGTCCCTTCAGGCCATACTATGATCACGACCCTGGAGGAGAGCCGTACCCACAGATGAATTTAGTATGCTGGGCCTGTCGTGAAGTAGGTCACATGGAAGATGTGTGCCCCAAAATTTTCAAAGACAAACAGCTGCAAAAGCAAGCAACGCCCTGTGAGTGCAAGCAAGATGTGGAAGCTGATAACAGTGAGTGTGTGCCCAGGACCACTGATATCTCTGGAGCTAATAAAGCAAAAAGAAAGAAAACTGTTCCTCAAGTCACAGGGGAAGTGACCGAGCCACTTGAACCTGCACTGTCAGGACATGCGTCAGAAAGGCGCCGAGATGAGCAACAGCCCATAGGGCCTGGCGCAATCGTCCCAGGAATGACGACACGCCTAGAGATGACAAAGGCTACTGCTACCATCATAGGCAGAGAGCCAAGCGAATCAAAGAAAACAAGAACTGACTGGAAACTATGCTATGAGATGTCCCAGAAAGATGTGCAAAACTTCATCACAGAGTTGGGGGTTTCTCGGCAAGAGGCTAGCGCGCTTAAAGCAGAGCTGGAACTCTCACGCCATGAGGTCTACGCTCGCAGCACAGAGCTGTGTACATTGAAGGAAACCTATGAGAATACCCTGAGTAATTTAGAGACTGTAAAAAGAGAGAATGTAAGTCTGACACAGAAAAATTCAGACTTGACTGACCAGATCAGTGAAGGTGATGAGAAGCTTCACCAAGCAGAAAAAGTTGAGAAGCAATTGATCCAGGAAAAGTTAGAAATGCAGGAAGCACTGCAGAATACAGAATCAGCGGCGATCCAGGCGACACAAACTGCAGAGCTCCAAAAAATGGAGGCGCTGATGCAAACCCAGAGCAAGCACCAGAAAGAGGTGAAGACCCTGAGGGAGGTCTGGCACGATCAGGTTGAAGAGCTGCAGAAGCAGATGGCTGAGCGCGAGATACAGTGCGCCAAGAGAGAGGAGGTGTCCGTCCGTCAGGTGGTTTGCCTGACACTGCGCTATAAAAGCGAGATGGCCGATATCTACAAGCAGCTGGACCACACGGCAAATGAGGGGGCCCGGCTGCAGCTGGAGCTGGACAAGACCCGGAAGGAGCACCTGCAGCTGCAGGTCAAGAATAGAGAAAATGAAACAGAGTTAAACCTCGCTCTGAAACAGATGACGGACATGGGAGAAGCGGCTAAAGTGGTTCAGTCGGGCTATCAATCCTACCTCCTAACCAAGCAAGCTGTACGTTCCTATACGTGTATCTTCAAGGCTGTTGCAATATTACGATTTGCTATAAAGATGAAGTTGGAGAAAGAGATTCCAAGGCTAAAAGAGACACGGTCACAAAAGGAGACCAGGGAAAGTAAACTCAATGCCCTCACTGATGACAAAGAGGAAGGAGAAAGAATTGACTTTGATTGTGCTGCTGTTATTCCAGAAACAGATAGGCACCCTCCTGAGAATATACTCCCTGATCTGGGATTCAAAAATCCAGATCCTCAATTTCATTTACGTTGTCCAGAAGATTATCAAACTAGTGGACACACCCAGGACAACACAGAAGATGTTTTAGCCAAGTGGGTGGCAGTTCCTGAAAAAACAAACTTGTTGACAGATCCTGATGACATGGTTAATATGGACTACGTTTGTACAGAGGCAACTAGGTCTCCAAAACCCAAAGGCCTGGTAATGGCCACAAAAGGGAAATCAAAGATTGAAAAGAAAAAACAACGAAGGTTAACACGGCGCCTGAATAGTTCCATATCTCACCAATCTGGACCACACTGTGGAGCCAAGGAGAATCTGGTCCAAGGGTCTCATCAGAAGCTAAATAAACAGTCCAGTCATTTGCAGGTTGCAGCGGGCTATGAAATAAAGTCAAAGGATGCAATAGACTGGAAGTCAAAAAAAAAAAAAAAAAAAAATATGTTTGGGGGAACTGACCGATTTATTTTTTTTATTACACGTGTGGACTATGTCACGGACACTTAACTATGCAAATAAGCATTTTGTCAGTATTACAATGTTATATTGGTTCTCTGTGTTGAAAATGTAGCTAAACTACAAATTAATATACAGGGTTGATGGCCCTTAAGATTACAAGGCTGTAGTATAAGAAAAAAAATATTGGTAGCTTACAATATGGGGAAAAAAAAAAAAAAAATGCCCTTTTCGGTTGGTAAATTTATAATGAAGTTCATATTCGTGTCATGTAAATACTTAATGTTGTACTGAGCAGTTAGCTCAAGCATTTCAGGTAGGACGCTCACCCCAGTGAGGTCCATGGCCGCTCACCCCAGTAGGTGTGAGCTGGGGAGGGGGATATGTGACATAGTCCAAAGATGTTAGGCAGCTTTCTGCCCCATTTTAGAGCAGAAAGTGCAGGAATAGCTAAAAATGATCCGTTCCACAGCTTCCCATTAACTCAGGCAGCTGGATGGAAAATCCAGACCACAGATTACAATGGCTCTAGTTCTCCCTCACCTGCTCTTCTAATCACATGCACAGGTATTTAGAGCAGAGAGGTTTTGCATTTGACTCTCTCTCCTTGGAGCCTGGGGGCTGGGGGTGTCGCTACTCTCCTGCATCCAGTATCGAGGTTGACGGCCTCTCCACGTATGACAGTACCAGAGGATTTGCCTGGACACCACGAACAGATAAGACAGATAAGACAAAACAAATGGTTACTGCTGTTGCTAAAAGACTGTGCTGTATCTTGTGTCCCTAAATGAGAGAGCATTGTTTTAAGCTGGGGAACCAGTTTAGTTGGCCAGCAGCTGTTAGAGAGACTGATTCTGATGTGTAGTTAGATCCCTGAAAGGGATAGGATTTGCTTATATGATTTTGGTTTTATTTCTTGAAATAACAGTGTGGGAAATATTGTAACACTGAAATGTGTGAACTGCTGATTGAAAGTATCTGAGTACCTCTAACCTACACATGTTAAAGCTGCAGTACCTTACTTGGATGAAAATAAAGCAGGCAGAAGCCTGAGTTAAGCAGCATAATACTTTGCATGATCCTGTTTGTTGTATAATTAACCCTAGAAGACTGTGTCGGGAAGAACCCAGACAGACGTCAGCACTACAAAAGAGGGGCGTTTGTCACATATGGTGGAGAATGCGGGCAGACACTAAAAAGTCTGTGGGTTTGCAAATAAATGCGGGGGGTTAAAATGGCCGCCCAGCTGAACTAAAGTACAGATGCTATGAGTGAAGTCTGTCCCGCTGTGTATATCAGTTGTGCTTCTAGCATACACAGAGAATGTGCGAAGTGTGGATGCAATAGCACCCTGAACCCAAACAGAAAACCAAAATGTTTTGCTGAAGAAAAAAAATAATTTTTTTGCATCTAGCAAGTGCTGTTTGTAAAGCTAATGCATTTTGCTGAAGTGAGTGAATTTGCAGCTAGCAAGTGCTGTATGTAAGCTGCTGAAGTAAGTGAAATTGCAGCTAGCAAATTGTCCCTGCCGGGTTTCTAAAATGGCCGACGTGAAATGTTTGTTGTGTAATGTACGTAACCATACAAAACAGTGTCCCTTCAGGCCATACTATGATCACGACCCTGGAGGAGAGCCGTACCCACAGATGAATTTAGTATGCTGGGCCTGTCGTGAAGTAGGTCACATGGAAGATGTGTGCCCCAAAATTTTCAAAGACAAACAGCTGCAAAAGCAAGCAACGCCCTGTGAGTGCAAGCAAGATGTGGAAGCTGATAACAGTGAGTGTGTGCCCAGGACCACTGATATCTCTGGAGCTAATAAAGCAAAAAGAAAGAAAACTGTTCCTCAAGTCACAGGGGAAGTGACCGAGCCACTTGAACCTGCACTGTCAGGACATGCGTCAGAAAGGCGCCGAGATGAGCAACAGCCCATAGGGCCTGGCGCAATCGTCCCAGGAATGACGACACGCCTAGAGATGACAAAGGCTACTGCTACCATCATAGGCAGAGAGCCAAGCGAATCAAAGAAAACAAGAACTGACTGGAAACTATGCTATGAGATGTCCCAGAAAGATGTGCAAAACTTCATCACAGAGTTGGGGGTTTCTCGGCAAGAGGCTAGCGCGCTTAAAGCAGAGCTGGAACTCTCACGCCATGAGGTCTACGCTCGCAGCACAGAGCTGTGTACATTGAAGGAAACCTATGAGAATACCCTGAGTAATTTAGAGACTGTAAAAAGAGAGAATGTAAGTCTGACACAGAAAAATTCAGACTTGACTGACCAGATCAGTGAAGGTGATGAGAAGCTTCACCAAGCAGAAAAAGTTGAGAAGCAATTGATCCAGGAAAAGTTAGAAATGCAGGAAGCACTGCAGAATACAGAATCAGCGGCGATCCAGGCGACACAAACTGCAGAGCTCCAAAAAATGGAGGCGCTGATGCAAACCCAGAGCAAGCACCAGAAAGAGGTGAAGACCCTGAGGGAGGTCTGGCACGATCAGGTTGAAGAGCTGCAGAAGCAGATGGCTGAGCGCGAGATACAGTGCGCCAAGAGAGAGGAGGTGTCCGTCCGTCAGGTGGTTTGCCTGACACTGCGCTATAAAAGCGAGATGGCCGATATCTACAAGCAGCTGGACCACACGGCAAATGAGGGGGCCCGGCTGCAGCTGGAGCTGGACAAGACCCGGAAGGAGCACCTGCAGCTGCAGGTCAAGAATAGAGAAAATGAAACAGAGTTAAACCTCGCTCTGAAACAGATGACGGACATGGGAGAAGCGGCTAAAGTGGTTCAGTCGGGCTATCAATCCTACCTCCTAACCAAGCAAGCTGTACGTTCCTATACGTGTATCTTCAAGGCTGTTGCAATATTACGATTTGCTATAAAGATGAAGTTGGAGAAAGAGATTCCAAGGCTAAAAGAGACACGGTCACAAAAGGAGACCAGGGAAAGTAAACTCAATGCCCTCACTGATGACAAAGAGGAAGGAGAAAGAATTGACTTTGATTGTGCTGCTGTTATTCCAGAAACAGATAGGCACCCTCCTGAGAATATACTCCCTGATCTGGGATTCAAAAATCCAGATCCTCAATTTCATTTACGTTGTCCAGAAGATTATCAAACTAGTGGACACACCCAGGACAACACAGAAGATGTTTTAGCCAAGTGGGTGGCAGTTCCTGAAAAAACAAACTTGTTGACAGATCCTGATGACATGGTTAATATGGACTACGTTTGTACAGAGGCAACTAGGTCTCCAAAACCCAAAGGCCTGGTAATGGCCACAAAAGGGAAATCAAAGATTGAAAAGAAAAAACAACGAAGGTTAACACGGCGCCTGAATAGTTCCATATCTCACCAATCTGGACCACACTGTGGAGCCAAGGAGAATCTGGTCCAAGGGTCTCATCAGAAGCTAAATAAACAGTCCAGTCATTTGCAGGTTGCAGCGGGCTATGAAATAAAGTCAAAGGATGCAATAGACTGGAAGTCAAAAAAAAAAAAAAAAAAAAAAAAAAAAATATGTTTGGGGGAACTGACCGATTTATTTTTTTTATTACACGTGTGGACTATGTCACGGACACTTAACTATGCAAATAAGCATTTTGTCAGTATTACAATGTTATATTGGTTCTCTGTGTTGAAAATGTAGCTAAACTACAAATTAATATACAGGGTTGATGGCCCTTAAGATTACAAGGCTGTAGTATAAGAAAAAAAATATTGGTAGCTTACAATATGGGGAAAAAAAAAAAAAAAATGCCCTTTTCGGTTGGTAAATTTATAATGAAGTTCATATTCGTGTCATGTAAATACTTAATGTTGTACTGAGCAGTTAGCTCAAGCATTTCAGGTAGGACGCTCACCCCAGTGAGGTCCATGGCCGCTCACCCCAGTAGGTGTGAGCTGGGGAGGGGGATATGTGACATAGTCCAAAGATGTTAGGCAGCTTTCTGCCCCATTTTAGAGCAGAAAGTGCAGGAATAGCTAAAAATGATCCGTTCCACAGCTTCCCATTAACTCAGGCAGCTGGATGGAAAATCCAGACCACAGATTACAATGGCTCTAGTTCTCCCTCACCTGCTCTTCTAATCACATGCACAGGTATTTAGAGCAGAGAGGTTTTGCATTTGACTCTCTCTCCTTGGAGCCTGGGGGCTGGGGGTGTCGCTACTCTCCTGCATCCAGTATCGAGGTTGACGGCCTCTCCACGTATGACAGTACCAGAGGATTTGCCTGGACACCACGAACAGATAAGACAGATAAGACAAAACAAATGGTTACTGCTGTTGCTAAAAGACTGTGCTGTATCTTGTGTCCCTAAATGAGAGAGCATTGTTTTAAGCTGGGGAACCAGTTTAGTTGGCCAGCAGCTGTTAGAGAGACTGATTCTGATGTGTAGTTAGATCCCTGAAAGGGATAGGATTTGCTTATATGATTTTGGTTTTATTTCTTGAAATAACAGTGTGGGAAATATTGTAACACTGAAATGTGTGAACTGCTGATTGAAAGTATCTGAGTACCTCTAACCTACACATGTTAAAGCTGCAGTACCTTACTTGGATGAAAATAAAGCAGGCAGAAGCCTGAGTTAAGCAGCATAATACTTTGCATGATCCTGTTTGTTGTATAATTAACCCTAGAAGACTGTGTCGGGAAGAACCCAGACAGACGTCAGCACTACAAAAGAGGGGCGTTTGTCACACCCTGTATACCTTTCCTATCTAAAAAGATGTCCAACCTTTTTTTGAACAAATCTATTGTATCTGCCATCCCAGTCTCCATGGGTAATGAATCCCACACTGTAACTGCCCTTACTGTAAAGAACCCTTTCCTTTGTTGCTGGTGAAATTTCCTTTGCTCCAACCTTAAGGGATGGCCCGAGTCCTTTGTACTGCCCGTGGGATGAATAGTTCTTTTGAAAGCTCCTTGTATTGTCCCTGAATATATTTGTATATAGTGTGGCAGGACGGCCTCGAGGCGGGGTCAGTAAGACGCTAGACACGATGGAAAACGTTCAACTATAGTGGTTTAGTAGCCACATCCAAAATAAAGTACGGGTGCACTGTCCCTTTAAAAACTACTTTCTAGAAATTAAAGCCTGTTCCCTTTAGGGAAACTAACTCACTTCTTGAGCCCTTACTAACCGGACAGCCAGCTAATCTGGTCATGCCCAAAACATATGCTACACAGAGGATAACCAATAAACATAATAATAAAGTCTTATCTGTATAGCAGCTCCAGCAGCAAACAGGAACACGGTTCCGGGGAGCAGGCTGTGTTCAGCCTCGCAGCAATCTGTATCTGTATCTTTATCCTGGGTTGGGGTCCCAGCTGGTCCCAGCAGCAAAGCTCCTCGCAGGACTGGGGGACCAGAGCAACAGCAACGGCTTCCCAGCCGGGAGAGTTCTCTCCACCTTCCTGTGGAAAAACAAGCTCACCTTGTGTAAGCCACTTCCTGCTTTTTAAACCTGCAGTCTCTCAGGCCTCCTGCTTAATTAGGCTGCAGGTGTGCTTCCTTCTGTCTGATGAGATTAACACTCTGTGAATTGGCTGCAGCATCTCTCCATTCACTGTTCCAGCCTACTGAGTCAGTGACTCTGCCACATATCCCTCTCCCCAGCGAAACATTGTCCTGTGAAGCGGCCCGTGCACCATTCCCGTGCACCAGCATCTTTGGCGAAAATGTCTGACGTCGGCCCTTCCCTCCCCCTTTTTTTTTCTTGCCTTCCAATTTAGGCATTTTATTTTTGGGGTAATTACCAGGCCATCTGGGCCTGATGACTGGTACCTCACTATCTCCTTGTGTTGTGCCAGTTTAAGGTTAATGCTCCGCTTTTGTTGTGTCTCTTCTTGCAAAGGTTCCTGAAGATGCATCGTTCTCTTGTGCTCAGAGTCTCGCTTACCCTGTAGAAGAGCCTTGACCTCGGTCTGTTCATTGCATACACTCGCCAGTGACTGTTTGGCCTTCTTGTCACACTGTGCAGCCCATAGACCAGGCCAGTCCCCTGTACTGAGGTGGGATGTTGAGTGTACACACCGACAGCAGAGGGAGCGGGTCCTGGATGTGGTTGTGGCGTGGCCAGGCCTGGGTTAAGATTTAGAATAGTCGTTGTACTTGCCGAGTTCAGGAGTATAGAGAGTTCCGTAGTTTAAATCCGTTTCCGTGTCCAAGGGTCTGAGAGGTAAGAATCGTGATGGGTAAGCTGAAGTCGGGAGCCAGACGGGTAAGTCAGACAAGCCGGTTCAAATCTGTAGGAGAAAAGACAAACAGGAGCACGACACAGTATCCAGGCTACACAGGAAGCAAGGAGCTATGCAGAGCAAGGAAGTGAAGTCACAGCCGGATATTTAAAGCGACAGTGACCAATCCGAACGAGGGGCATGGCGGAGGCGTGTCGAGGAGCTGCTCGTGAATGGCTGAGAGACCAGGAAATAGTAGAGCCCAGCTGAGGGTCTGTAACACCAGTGCCAGAATCCAAGATGGCGACGGCAGAGTTCAAGGTATGCACTGCGCGGCGGCATGGGTAGCGACGGGGGGCAGGGGCAGCAGCCGCTGCAGTACTGGTAATGGGTAAGGAGGGGTCACACCACAAGGGACGTGGCCCCCGATTCCTTACAGTACCCCCCCTTCAGGATCGACCTCAGGACGATCCATCCAAGGCTTCTGCGGAAATTTCTTGTGGAAGCGGTCCAAGAGAACTGGGGCATGGATGTCCTCCTTGGGTACCCAAGAGCGTTCCTCTGGACCATAACCCTTCCAGTGAACAAGGAATTGTTTCTTTCCTCTGGATACACGAGAATCCATGATTGTCTGGATTTCAAATTCAGGTTGTCCTTGGACCGTGACTGGTTTCGGTCTATGGGTCTTACCAGGGAACCGTTTGCTCTGGACGAATGGCTTGAGCAAGGACACGTGGAATATGTTTGGAATCCTCATGGAAGACGGAAGTTGCAGACGAAATGCCACAGGATTAATTTGTTCCTGGATCAGAAAAGGCCCTAAGAATCGAGGTGCTAATTTCGGGGTCGGAGACTTCAACTTGATATTCTTAGACGAAAGCCAAACTCGGTCCCCTGGCTTGTAATTAGGGGCCTGTTGACGACGGTGGTCTGCCTGAGACTTGAATTTCTGAGCGGCGCTAAGAAGCGCGGACTGGATCTTGATCCATGACTTCTGAAGAGTAGTTACCCGTTCATCAGCCGCCGGCACTCCTATCGGAATGTTTGAGATTGGCAGTCGACTTGGGTGGAAACCATAATTCACGAAGAACGGGGTTTCATGCGTGGATTCATTACGAAGTGAATTGGTTGCAAATTCTGCCCAAGGTAGCAGGTCAACCCAATTATCCTGGGAATCGGAAATAAAACACCGCAGGTATTGTTCCAGCGTTTGATTTAGTCTTTCTGTTTGCCCATTAGTCTGGGGGTGATAGCCTGACGAGAAGGATAGCGCCATGCCAAGCCTCTTGGAGAAAGCCCGCCAAAATTTTCGGTCCGAGACTATGGAAGTAGGTATCCCATGGATGCGAAACACCTCCTTGGTGAAGATATCAGCTAGGGTGGGCGAGGAGGGAAGTCCTTTGAGTGGAACAAAGTGGGCCTGTTTTGAAAAACGGTCAACGATGACCAAAATGGTATTTATCCCTCTGGAAGGGGGTAGATCCACAATGAAATCCATTGAAATGTGTGACCATGGACGTTCAGGTACTGGCAAGGGCATGAGCAAGCCTGAGGGTCTTTGATGAAGAGTCTTGTTTTGTGCGCATACTGGACAAGCACTAGTAAATTCATGAACCATCTTTGCCATATTAGGCCACCAAGAAGTACACTTGATAAGATCCAAAGTTCTTTTGAAGCCGGGATGGCCGGCTGAACGGACAGAGTGACCCCATTCTAATATCTTTTGATGAAACCTGGGTGCGGCATAAAGAGTTCCTTCCGGTACCTCTAGACCACTCGGAATTTGTGTTTGAGCTTCAACGATCTTTTCGAGAATGTCAAATGAGTTGGCGAAAATTATAAACTTAGAGGGTACAATAGTTTCAGGGGTCTCTTCGGATCTTTCCTCCGGAGAAAATTGTCGGGACAAGGCATCAGCTTTTGTGTTCTTAGAACCAGGAATATAAGACAGAGTATAATTAAATCTTGAGAAGAATAGTGCCCAGCGAGCTTGACGAGACCCCAGACGACGTGCATTTTCGATATACAGAAGATTTTTATGGTCGGTCAATATAGAGATAGGTTCGCGGGAACCTTCCAGGAGAAGTCTCCATTCCTGTAAGGCCATCTTGATAGCCTCGAGGCCAATCGGCGATTTCTTAGCGATGAGTGGAATCTTGTTAAGAGTAGCAAAATCTTGATCCACAAAGTTACCACCGGATCCTGAATCAAGAAAAGCGGCTGTGGTTACGCGAAAATTCGGACCTTTAAGCGAGACTGGAAGCATAATTCTCTTAGGGAGTTCCTCTTCAGAGATAGGGTGAGAAGATATTGACCCCAAAATGAGTCCCTCTTGCCCCATTGGTCGTGTTTGTTCTTTGGGCCTTAAAGGACAAAAACGTACCGTATGTTCAGGAGATCCACAGTAGTAGCAAAGGCCCTCATTCCGGCGACGAGCCCTTTCGGCAGTCCTGTCAGGGGTTCTATCGGCAGTCCTGTCGGTATTACGGAACTCTTGACTGGCAATCTGCATGGGTTCCACAGTGTCTAGAACAGGACGAATAGCTGGGAAGGATCTGGGGAGAATAGGGTCAGAAGAGAAAATTCTGGGACGCTGGCGTTCATGACGGCGCTGTTGAAGGCGCTGATCCACTCGTATGCATATTGCGATCAATTCCTCCAATCCCTGGGGCCTGGGCTGAACTGCAAGTTCATCCTTTATAGAGTCGGACAAACCTTGCCAAAACACAGTGTGATGGATTGGATAAAATGCCTATTTCTTCATCTGTAATACTTTGCTATGATTCCTTACTCAAAATGGCTACCGCAGCTACCCCTCCCTTCAAGTAAGGAAGATGGCACCGAGGAATTCCCCTCAAATGCTGATGTGTCCAAAAAACCTGCAATAACAGGACCATAAACTGCACGAACAAGACCATACAAGGAAAAGACCCAACAAGAACCAATGAGATACTGACATGTGTATTTACACACAACCTTTAGACCTGAGAGAGCTCCTTTTGCATACAATCCCCCACTGCAGCCCCTATATATGAACGTGGTCTGTAGGAATAAAGTCAGACATTATCATACTGAACGTGTGTCAGCGTGATCTTTTCTCAGTGCACGCATTACCTACGTAGGAAAATAATCTGGACGAGGACAGATACTCTGTAGATGTTTTCATCTGATCAAAATTATCCAATTCAGCTGGCGCCCAACGTGGGGCTCTGGGTTGTGAACCAACAGACAGCCGTGCGCAGAGGGACCGGGGTGGACCAAGTGCGGACGCGGCAGGAGACTGATCACCTCTGGAGTACGGTAAGATAACATTTATTATCTACCGATACACACTGTCTCCGCTGTTGGTCTATTTCTGTGTCTCATACGGCTCTCCGAAGGTCACCTAAAGACAGGTAGATATCTTGCCCAGAGCCCGTTTTAAACTCAAACCTGTTACCTAGACTATCTGTCACTCGGTATATGTTTATATGTTATATGTGTTAGTCAGTGCCGCAAGTGGGAGCCCAGAGTGGAGTGGGATTTTTGCTGGCTGACTAGGAGTCTTGTCAATGTACGTTGTAAACTTGGTGGGAGGGGTAAAGGGGGAGTAAGGTATAGTCGGTTCAGAGAGGAACACATGATCCCTGGAGTGACTGCGTGGTTGGCGCGTTGCAGAGGGAGGGGTGTTAAAGGCGCGTTACGGTTGGTAACTGCGCGGAATCCTGTCGATTGATCCCTGAACAACCTTTCCCTCTCTCGTAATCAAGTTGTATGTTATGTCCAAAATGTGTTTGTGTATTAGGGTGCTCAAGCACTGCTGGATAAAACTTCGGACATTGTTCTAGGGCATGACCTCATTCTCCTGGCACCACATGACATTGCTGCTATTCTTAATCAGACACAGCCAAAGCATCTGTCCGCTGCCGGACACCTCAGGTTGCAATGCTCGCTTCTCATTCCAGACAATGTCACACTTCTCCGGTGCCAAGTGCTTAACCCCTCCACTCTTCTTCCACTTCCCGAGGGGGGAGATGTGCAGGGACACGAACAAGAATAAAGCACAGCTGGAGTCGACCTATCCCATGATTGCTTCGAACTCATGAAGCTAGAAACTGCTCATCTGCCCACGGTGAGTGAAAAGCCGATACAGAACCCAGATCTAATCCTGTTTGTGGATGGTTCTCGATATGCTGATCAACAAGGCACCTACTATACGGGTTATGCTGTCACCACAGACACTGTGGTCCTACTGGCAAGCACACTACTGTCAACAGCATCCGCACAAGAGACTGAACTACAAGCTCTCACTGCAGCGTGTAAACTGGCAGAAGGACAAACGGCGAATATCTACACTGACTCTAGATATGCCTTTGAGTAGCACACGATTTTGGCGTCATTTGGCAAACCAGGGGATTTCTGACAGCAGCAGGAACACCAGTGAAACACAGCTCAGCCATACAAGCTCTGATGGACGCCCTACTCCTTCAAAGCCATGTGGCCATCCTAAAGGTAAAAGCCCATGGGAAACTGAACACAGAAGAAGCCAGAGGAAACCATCTGGCGGATGCTGCGGCAAAACAAGCTGCCAGCGGGATACGAGAAGTGGAAGATCGAGTGGACACGACAAGGATGGTTCCGTTAATGCAGAACCTCCCAGTGAATCGAGAATATCTGAAGAAGTTGCAAGAATCTGCAACAAAGGAAGAAAAGGAAAGCTGGAAGAAAAGAGGTGCATCGCCCCAAGAACGAATTTACGAGTACAAAAAGAAACTTTGTCTGCCACGGGCACTGTATCCTGCTGTGGTACAATGGGCACATGGAGCAGCATATCTCTCAAAGACTCCTATGAATGCACTGATCGACAAATACTATGTGGCGCCTGGAATTACCCCAATGACTAGTAATTTCTGCAAATTATGTACAATTTGTGCAAAGTGTAACCCAGGATGTGTGGAAAAACCACCGCAGAAACACCTTGCAAGGCCCTGCTTTCACTGCTACGCTAGCTAAATAAATTTGGTCCGTGCTAGTTACCACCCTTGCTTTCCACACCCCATACCATCCCCAGAGTAGCGGAAAGGTAGAAAGAATGAATGGCACACTGAAAACTAGAATGTTGAAAATGGCCCAGGAAACAAATATGCCCTGGCCAGATAGTCTACCCATTGCTTTGTTCAGTGTTCGATACACCCCACGAGGGGAACATCTCTATCCCCATTTGAGATACTGTTTGGTACTGCCCCCAAACTTGGTTGTTACTACCCACAGCAGTTACAGATGCAGTCTGATGTTTTGACCAAATATGTAACTGCCCTAGCGCAAGAACTAACCAATATGCATGGTCGAGTGTTTTCTTCTATTCCAGATCCAGATCTAGATACCGGGACTCAAACTCGTGCCCGGAGACTGGGTATTTGTGAAGAAATTTGTAAGGAAGCACTCCCTAGAACCCAGATATGATGGTCCTTTCCAAGTTCTGTTGACCACAGCGACATCAGTCAAGCTAGCTGGCAAGAACACCTGGATACACGCCTCTCATTGCAAGAAGGTTCCAGCTCCCAACGAGGACACCTCAGAAGGAAAATGATGCTATATATCCTTTGCTTGTTGGGTCTAGGGGGGGCACAAGAGATTGCTATCACCCAACATGAAGGAGTAGTCACGTTTTGGTATAATTCATCCAATACTCATGTAGCTACCTTCTCCTTTGATTATTGTAATATTGTCAGCTGCCCCTCAACACATTGGCAATGTGTTCTATACAGCAACTCCGGTTTCAGGTCCACTTATATATGTGTAACGGATTCCTACTGTGGGAAAGGAATGTGATTACTGGGGAGCAGTAGGATGGAACACAGGAACAGATTGGGGATACTGACCACAAAATGGTCTAGCAAGGAAAGACGGGATAGCAAAAGATTCTTGCCCAAATAGGTATCGCAATAGTTAGTATTTTTGTTTTGTTTGTGATTATTGTCTGCTGTGTTCTCCCATGTTTTAAAAAGTTCATGACCAAAGCTGTTGACAATTGCACTCCTACCCTTTTTCTGCAGTCAGATAATGATACTCCACTCTTGGAAGATGGTCCATTTACTCCGTTACAGTCCCTCCCAGTTAAGTACAATAGTATAAATCCATAGGGACAGCATCTGACTTCCTTATGTGCAAAGTCTGTGGCAAGGGGGGTCATGGACAAGCCATGACTCGTCTAACGTACAGCACAAAAGAGTTCCCAGGCACATCTGGACAGATGAGTTAGTATACATCTAGGGACAGACTCAGAAATAGACATTTCTAGGGGGGACTGTGATGGATTGGATAAAATGCCTATTTCTTCATCTGTAATACTTTGCTATGATTCCTTACTCAAAATAGCTACCGCAGTTACCCCTCCCTTCAAGTAAGGAAGATGGCACCGAGGAATTCCCCTCAAATGCTGGTGTGTCCAAAAAACCTGCAATAACAGGACCATAAACTGCAACAACAAGACCATACAAGGAAAAGACCCAACAAGAACCAATGAGATACTGACATGTGTATTTACACACAACCTTTAGACCTGAGAGAGCTCCTTTTGCATACAATCCCCCACTGCAGCCTCTATATATGAACGTGGTCTGTAGGAATAAAGTCAGACATTATCATCCTGAACGTGTGTCAGCGTGATCTTTTCTCAGTGCACGCATTACCTACGTAGGAAAATAATCTGGACGAGGACAGATACTCTGTAGATGTTTTCATCTGATCAAAATTATCCAATTCAACAGCAATAAGGGCTTCTTGGTTCCAATGCATCTCCGCCGCGCGACAGTCCGGAATTCCAATGCATATTTGGCTACGGACCTACGACCTTGAGACAATTGAACAAGAGAAGCAGCGGCAGTATCTCTGCGGGCGGGAATATCAAATACCTGCTGGAATTCTTGGCGAAAGAGCTGGTAATCCTGGGTGGTTTCCGCATGCAACTCCCAGATGGGAGAGGCCCATGCCAAGGCGTCCCCTGTTAAAAGAGAGTAAACATAGGCTACCTCGGTGCGTCCGGTGGGGAACAGGCTGGGAGAAATCTCAAACTGTATTTCACATTGATTCATAAACCCACGACAGGCTAGAGGGTCACCCGCATATGCTTTAGGCGTAGGAATCCTGAGTTCTGATGGCCGGTCGCCACCCTGCGCGGCTGGGGCCGGAATAGGCTGTAGTGAAAGCTGGGAAAGCTGCATTACCAGGCTTGTGATCTGAGTTCCCAAAGTACCAATGCATTGCGCAAGTCCCCTGATTAGTTGGCCCACCTCAGTCAGGTCTGTTTCTGTTGGGCTCTGCATAATGTCACGCTGTGCAGCCCATAGACCAGGCCAGTCCCCTGTACTGAGGTGGGATGTTGAATATACACACCGACAGCAGAGGGAGCGGGTTCGGGATGTGGTTGTAGCGTGGCCAGGCCTGGGTTAAGATTTAGAATAGTCGTTGTACTTGCCGAGTTCAGGAGTATAGAGAGTTCCGTAGTTTAAATCCGTTTCCGTGTCCAAGGGTCTGAGAGGTAAGAATCGTGATGGGTAAGCTGAAGTCGGGAGCCAGGGAGGTAAGTCAGGCAAGCCGGTTCAAATCTGTAGGAGAAAAGACAAACAGGAGCACGACACAGTATCCAGGCTACACAGGAAGCAAGGAGCTATGCAGAGCAAGGAAGTGAAGTCACAGCCGGATATTTAAAGCGACAGTGACCAATCCGAACGAGGGGCATGGCGAAGGCGTGTCGAGGAGCTGCTCGTGAATGGCTGAGAGACCAGGAAATAGTAGAGCCCAGCTGAGGGTCTGTAACACCAGTGCCAGAATCCAAGATGGCGACGGCAGAGTTCAAGGTATGCACTGGGCGGCGGCATGGGTAGCGACGGGGGGCAGGGGCAGCAGCCGCTAAAGTACTGGTAGTGGGTAAGGAGGGGTCACGCCGCAAGGGACGTGGCCCCCGATTCCTTACACTTCTCTTGTGATGACAACAACTCTGTTTTAGCAGTGATGGCTTTTGGACCTTTCTCCATCAGCGTACCTTCAGTGTTTGGTTTCACAATATTTATCCTTAGTACTTCAACTTGGTCGGGATTCTTATTAACCCGAAGTGCACCCCATGGCACCTCTCTTTTACCGTCAGCAGACTCATAGGCTTGGGCCTTTCTGTCTTGACTCTTTGACTGTTGAGAGAGTCGCTGGACAATCTGTGCGGTCTTTCGCCTCTTATGATCACGGGCACACTTCCATCTCATTCGCGACTGTCTCTTCACAGTTGCTGCCCTCATGGCAAGGAATCCACCTTGGGTCCCCTGGGCACTGTAGTATGACTGGATTCTTACTGTGCTACTGCATCGCCACTTGGCCTTCGCCTTCCGTGCCTTGTGGAAAGTAGATTGTAGTTCTGCAACGGTATCACGGTCATGCTTCCTGGAGCGCCTCCCTTGCTTTATCTCTACCGCCACCTTTTCCTTGGACTGCTTCAGTGACCCAAATGTCTGTCTTGGGGTTGTAAGCTTTTCCTCCAGCTTAATCTGAGAAACCTCCTGCTGGTCAGCCGTAGAGTCCAACGTAGCGTCCCGCTCAGTCTTCAGAGCCTCAAGCTCCTTGCCTAGGTCACACTTTTGTTTCTCCGCCATCTTGCGGCCAGCACACTCAGACTCCGGGTCCTTCCTCAGATCTTGAAGCAGTCCTTCTGCCTTTCTTCTTTCACTCACACCGGCTGCTAGTTCATCTTCGTTAGAATTGAGTCGCGATTCTACGTCTCCTCCCAGACCTTGTCTAGCTCCAGCTGTAGCCGGGCCCCCTCATTGGTCATGTAGTCCAGCCACTTGTGGATATCAGCCATCTCGGTTTCATGGTGCAACATCAGGCAGGCCACCTGACGGATGGACACCTCCTCCCTCTTGGCGCGCTGCATCTCGTGCTCAGCCATCTGCAACTCTTCAATCTGATGCTGCCAGTCCGCTCTCAGGGCCTTCACCTCTTCCCGGTGCTTACTCTGGGTTTGCATCAGCGCCTCCTTCATCTTTTGGAGCTCTGCAGTTCTTGTTGCTAGGATCGCTGCTACTTCTGTTCTCCAGGCGTCTTTCTCCTTGGTATACTGACTCATTGGGATGACGCTGCCTCTCTGCTTCTCCAGCTCTTGCTTCAGTCTTTGGACCTTCTCAAGTTCCCTCTCACACAGAGTCACCTGGCTTCTAAGCTCTGCCTCCAGCGATGCTCTTGTGGTGCTCATCGTGACCTTCAGCTGCTCCTGGACGAGGCATTCTTTTTCCAGCATTTTCTCTGCATAGCAGCCTGTACTTCTAATTTTTCTTGCGCCAATTGCGCCTTCACTTTCTGCGCTTGGTGAAGCTTCTCAGTCCCATCACTGACCTGACCGGCCAGGTTTAAAACCTCTTCTTTCAGGTTTATATTCTCCATTTTCACAGTCTCTATATCCCTTAGGACCGTCTCATTGGCTTTCTTCAAAGTACCCAGCTCTGTTTTGAGCGCGCTAGCTTCTTGGTGAGAAACTTCTAAGTCTTTGATGAAGTTTTGCACATCTCTCTGGGACATCTGATAGCACAGTCTCCAGTCAGGACTTGTTCTCTCTGATTCCATGTTAGCAATTGCGGTGTTGGCTTTATTCAAGCTTGTCGTCAGCTCCTCCAACTCACTCCGCAAGAGCTGCTCTGTTTTCTTTAACGCCTCATACTCTTGTATAGCTGGGAGTATACATCTCTGTACCTCTGCATTAGCTTCTCGCTCCCTATTCAATTGTTTCTGCAAGACATCATAATCACGCTGGGCAGTTTGGAGTGCAGAAATTAAGGCCTCTTTTACCTGGATCAAGGATTCAGCTTCCCTTTGCTCCTCCTTATCCTTTGCCCCCGTTCTTGTGACAATTCTGCCCATCACTCCGGTCTGCAGCACATCTCGGTGGCTTCCTGACGCCTGTTGTCCTGATACCGCAGGCTCAAGTGGTTCAGTCACTTCCTCGGTGACTTGAAAAATATTTTTCTTCATTCTCTTTGTTTTATTAGTTCCAGAGACATCAGTGGTACTGGGCACACACACACTGGTCACTTTTGCAGCTTTCATCTGCGGGTACGTCTCTCTTCTCGGGGCCACATATGCGTCGTCATCATAATCATCATATGGCCTGAAGGGACACTGTTTTGTATGGTTATGTACATTGTAAAACTGACACATGACGGCAGCCATTTTAAAACCCCGTTTTGTTTGTTTGTTTTTCACACCCGACGAGGCAGACTTTCCCCAACATACGTAAGTTGTACTGGCTTTACAATATTTGAACCTTCTGGGTTCTTCTTAGGGCAACTTCTTTGCAAAAATCCATTTTCACTTTCTTTCTTACCAGGCAGGGCAAACTTTACTCACAGCACTTGCTAGCTGCAAATTCACTCACTTCAGCAAAAGGCATTAGCTTTACACAGCAATCCTTTCATACCCGACGGGGAAAATTTACACTCAGCGCTTGCTAGCTGTAACTTCCATGCTTCAGCAAAAAATCATTTTTTTTTCCCGCTTGACCTCAGTGTCTCAACACATCTTCATCTACTGAACCCCAGAGGCATAGCATCCCACTTCTGACACCACCTGTGGCAGGACGGCCTCGCGGCGGGGTCATTAAAACGCTAGACACGATGGAAAACGTTCAACTATAGTGGTTTATTAGCCACATCCAAAATAAAGTACGGGTGCACTGTCCCTTTAAAACTACTTTCTAGAAATTAAAGCCTGTTCCCTTTAGGGAAACTAACTCACTACTTGAGCCCTTACTAACAGGACAGCCAGCTAATCTGATCATGCCCAAAACATATGCTACACAAAGGATAACCAATAAGTATAATAATAAAGTCTTATCTGTATAGCAGCTCCAGCAGCAAACAGGAACACGGTTCCGGGGAGCAGGCTGTATCCAGCCTCGCAGCAATCTGTATCTTTATCCTGGGTTGGGGTCCCAGCTGGTCCCAGCAGCCAAGCTCCTCGCAGGACTGGGGACCAGAGCAACAGCAACGGCTTCCCAGCCGGGAGAGTTCTCTCCACCCTCACGTGGAAAAACAAGCTCACCTTGTGTGAGCCACTTCCTGCTTTTTAAACCTGCAGTCTCTCAGGCCTCCTGCTTAATTAGGCTGCAGGTGTATGCATAGCTCTGTGTGAGGAGATTAACACTCTGTGAACTGACTGCAGCATCTCTCCATTCACTGTTCCAGCCTCCTGAGTCAGTGACTCTGTCACAATAGTTATCATATCCCCTCTAAGGCTGCGCTTATAGTGACGGCGATGCGACAAAACGAATGCATTGCCACCGTCGCGTGCCCTTATTGTAAGTGCGACGCAATGGCACAACGGATTGGTCGCGATCGCTGGAATCTCTATGGAATACTCAATGAGGATGCCTTGAGAGGGGGCTCACGCGAGCGTCCGCAGGCGTGCTGAGGCGTTGGATTTTTCAGCCGATAGCCAAGCTGTTTTTCAGCGCGCTGTCGGCTGAAAACATCCAATCAGCGAGAAGCAGCGTCAACGTCACGGCGCCGTGACGTCGGTGCCGTGACGCTGACGTCAGTGCGTCGCAGGCGATTGGCCCAGCGACGTCACTCCCTCAGCCTCCCCCTGCCTCCCGATCGCGCCCGCTGGCGTCAGCGCAGTTCAGCACTGCTCCCATCTCTATGGACGCAGCCTTAGGACTCGTCCAGGGTGGGTAGAGGCGCACTGGCGCTCAGGCGCTGCACCCTGCTCGGCCACGCTTTTCCTGTCCGCCTAGGTGCGCGCGCGTCTGGGGGCGCGGTCTCTACGTCACAGAGCTGGTTCGCACTCATTGGGCGAGCCCTTCACGTGACGCGCTTGCGAGCGGCAAATTCAAATTTGCTCGCTCAGAAAGCGACTGAGCGCCGAGCAGGCGCGCCCGCCCGCTCACGCAGGACACGTGCATTGTCGCAACGTGTCTAGCGTGAGCGCCCGCTTAGTGGCCCCCTGGACGAGCCCTTAGGGTGAGTCCCCAGTCAGCACTGTAGCACGCGCTATTAATGTGGTGGCTCTTCTCTGCACTCTCTCTAGTTCCATAATGTCTTTTCTATGAGTGCGCCATAGTGTGTTGGGTATTGTCAGACCTACCCTGGTCTGTGTGTGAGGGTTGGGTATTGTCAGACCTACCCTGGTCCCAGTGTGTGAGGGTTGGGTATTGTCAGACTTACCCTGGTCTGTGCATGAGGGTTGGGTATTGTCAGACTTACCCTGGTCTGTGTGTGAGGGTTGGGTATTGTCAGACTTACCCTGGTCTGTGTGGGAGGGTTGGGTATTGTCAGAATTACCCTGGTCTGTGCATGAGGGTTGGGTATTGTCAGACTTTCCCTGGTCCCTGTGTGAGGGTTGGGTATTGTCAGACTTATCCTGGTCCCAGTGTGTGAGGGTTGGGTATTGTCAGACTTACCCTGGTCTGTTTGTGAGGGTTGGGTATTGTCAGACTTACCCTGGTCTGCGCATGAGGGTTGGGTATTGTCAGACTTACCCTGGTCTGCGCATGAGGGTTGGGTATTGTCAGACTTACCCTGGTCTGTGCATGAGGGTTGGGTATTGTCAGACTTACCCTGGTCCCAGTGTGTGAGGGTTGGGTATTGTCAGACTTACCCTGGTCTGTGCATGAGGGTTGGGTATTGTCAGACCTACCCTGGTCTGTGTGTGAGGGTTGGGTATTGTCAGACCTACCCTGGTCCCAGTGTGTGAGGGTTGGGTATTGTCAGACTTACCCTGGTCTGTGTGTGAGGGTTGGGTATTGTCAGACTTTCCCTGGTCCCTGTGTGAGGGTTGGGTATTGTCAGACTTACCCTGGTCTGTGCATGAGGGTTGGGTATTGTCAGACGCTCCCTGGTCCCTGTTTGTGTGAGGGTTGGGTCTTGTCAGACGCTCCCTGTGTGTGTGTGATGGTTGGGTCTTGTCAGACGCTCCCTGTGTGTGATGGTTGGGTCTTGTCAGATGCTCCCTGTGTGTGTGTGATGGTTGGGTCTTGTCAGACGCTCCCTGTTTGTGTTTGATGGTTGGTTCTTGTCAGATGCTCCCTGTGTGTGTGTGTGATGGTTAGTTATTGTCAGACGCTCCCTGTGTGTGTGTGTGATGGTTAGTTATTGTCAGACGCTCCCTGTGTGTGTTTTATTTATTTATTTATTTATTTATAACATGTGTTACCCGGCAGTAATATATTGAGAGATACATCTCGTTTTCACGTATGTCCTGGGCACAGAGTTATAAAAAATACATGGTTACAATAAAAGAACAGGTTATACAGTCACTTAACAGACATTTCATGGACAGATAGAGTAGGACAATTGGGTACAGGGGATAGCGGGCTTGTGATTTTCAGATAGAAATAGAGCAGCTTTTTGTCACAGCAGAAATACCCGTTTTTTGAGGCTGCTAATAACCAGGTTTGTAAGCAGTCCATTGTGTCAGCAGTGTAAACATTAACACACATCAACCAAGTTCATCATTTTCATGGACTTCATTTTGCCGGCTTCATAACCAACTTACGTGGACTTCACTTTGCCTTTTTCGGTTTAGTCCGCGTGTGTGTGAGGGTTAGTTATTGTCAGACGCTCCCTGGTTCCTGTGTGTGTGATGATTAGTTATTGTCAGACGCTCCCTGGTCCCAGTGTGTGTGAGGGTTGGGTATTGTCAGATGCTCCCTGGTCCCTGTGTGTGTGAGGGTTGGGTATTGTCAGACGTTCCCTGGGCTCAGTGTGTGTGAGGGTTGGGTATTGTCAGATGCTCCCTGGTTCCTGTGTGTGTGTGAGGGTTGGGTATTGTCAGACGCTCCCTGGTTCCAGTGTGTGTGAGGGTTGGGTATTGTCAGACGCTCCCTGGTTCCAGTGTGTGTGAGGGTTGGGTATTGTCAGACGCTCCCTGGTCCCAGTGTGTGTGAGGGTTGGGTATTGTCAGACGCTCCCTGGTCCCAGTGTGTGTGAGGGTTGGGTATTGTCAGACGGTCCCTGGTCCCTGTGTGTGTGAGGGTTGGGTATTGTCAGATGCTCCCTGGTCCCTGTGTGTGTGAGGGTTGGGTATTGTCAGATGCTCCCTGGTCCCTGTGTGTGTGAGGGTTGGGTATTGTCAGACGCTCCCTGGTCCCAGTGTGTGTGAGGGTTGGGTATTGTCAGACGCTCCCTGGTCCCAGTGTGTGTGAGGGTTGGGTATTGTCAGATGGTCCCTGGTCCCTGTGTGTGTGAGGGTTGGGTATTGTCAGATGCTCCCTGGTCCCTGTGTGTGTGAGGGTTGGGTATTGTCAGACGCTGAGAAACAAGGAAAGGATCCCACAAGATACACTCACTGGGGGTAGAGCTCAAAATAAATAAATTTTATTAATGATAACAAGAAAAAAACAATCTAATTAAAACCTGATATCCTGGCGCATGTTTAGGCACAGCGGAGTGTGGAATGCTTGATATAAGTCTATGCCTGGGTATTAACACTGTATGAGTGATCCAGGATAAGGACTAGTAGCTCGTTCATAGCCTGGTGTTGGTAATGATAGTATAGAAGGTGACAGGTTGGTAGTCTATATGTGTAGCTCCAAATATAGTCCAAATATAGTCACAGTGACATAAGGACAAACAGTAGTGGTCGTTTGTCAACCTTCTAAAGTCAGAGGTAGTGAGTCATTCACTCCCCATACCTCATGGTATATGACAAGTAGTGCCAAGGGTTAAACACCTGTACCATTAATCCATGAATATCAGACACCAAGCACAATGTTCATATATAATTATCCCTGATTATGCTGCAGTCATGATGTTGCTAAGTAGGTAATAACAAATGTTTGCTCAAAAAACGACTTTTGTTCTGCTGCATGTGGGTATGAAGGGGTTAACCAATTGTCCCACTTTGTCATGGATGTTAAGCAAGCTGTAGTGATCGCTTAGGCAGCCTTCTGGAGTCAGAGGCAATGATTCATTTACTCCCCATAGCTCAGAGTGTGTATCAAAAAGTGCCAGGAGGTAAACAGTTAACCTACTTGGCCAAAGATACCAGACAGGCAGTAATGATCGTGTGTGTGTAGCGGCTTGCTGGGGTCAGACGCTGCGAGTGGTTCTGCCACACTCTGCAGAGTGTGAGGCAGGGGAGTGCCTGAATCGCCGAGTGCAGGGATTTATAGTGAGATGAACAGGAAAGCAATCCTAGCTAGTGGGATCCACAACTGGCCCACATCTTTTTTAGCTAATTGTACTCCACTCTGTGAGCCGGACTGACCACACTACTAGCTAGTGGGTCGCGCTGATGACGTCACACAGGACGTCTCACCCGACACGTGTTTCGTTCCTGACTGGAACTTCTTCGGGGGTGGGCGGGTCTATGCTCCCTGCAGCCTTTTATGTACTCTGGTTGTCATGGTAACCCAGTAGCGTCATCACGACAGAGTATGTAATGACAAGCAAAGGGGAAAAGGTGATCTAGGCAGGGAAACAAGGTTAAAAAACGGGTCCTATTAACCCATGAAAACAGGTTAAAAAAACATACAAGTTGAAAGCTCATGAAGAGATACTGTCAGAGGCAAATTAATAAGCACATAAGTTGTAATTGAGTGTCTTTGAGTGTGCTGAATGGTAGACTGTATTCAATAAAACTATAATCTCACAGGGGAGATTGTGTGGCAGGCTCTTATTTCAACAGGAAGGAGGGGGGTGAGGGGGGGGAAGAAGGGGGGGGGGGAGGGGGGAAGAAGGGGGGGGGGGGAGGGGGGAAGAGAGGGGGGGGGAAGGATAGAGGACTACAGAAAGGGGGTGTATACAAAACCCTCATTCAAACCCCCAGGAGATAGGGTCCCCAAGGTGTATATCCACCTAGACTCTTTTCTCAGTAGAGCATTGTCTAGATCCCCCTTACGTATCCCCAATTTCACAAGGTCAATCCCCTGGAAAGATAGATTGGAGACATCCCCCCCATGGGCAGAATTAACATGTCTGGCAACGGGTCCGTCCTTTTAAGTGTTAACGGTGCTAGTGTGTTCCAGAACCCTTCGTCTAAATTCACGTGATGTCTTCCCAACATATTTTGTACCGCATTTGCATGTTATCAGATATATAACTCCCTCTGTTTTACAGTTAATGAAATTTCGCATACCGTATTGTTTATTACTATGCGAGCCATTGAACTGTTTTGAGGTATGTATATATTTACACGCCTTGCATGCACCACACTTGAAGGTCCCAGTTATCCTGCTGCTGTCTAGCCATGTTGTGTTGTTATGGCCTTGATAGTGGCTGTGTACCAGAAAGTCCGCAAGATTGCGTGGGCGTCTATATGTAATAGACGCCTGGGGGTTTAGAACCTTTCTAAGGTCGTTATCCGTCAGAAGGATGTGCCAATGTTTGTTCATGGAGTCTCGAATCTCTCTCCATTGTTTGTTGTAGGTGCCTATCACCCTGATGGGTTGGGTGCCCTCATGTTCTGCTTTCTTGGCATACAGTAGTGTTCCTCTATCTGTGCGTTTTGCCCGTTTATATGCTTTGTTAACACAGGATCGACTGTACCCCCTGTCGAGAAACGTATTTTTCATTTTTAAAGACTGGATCTCAAAGTCTTTAAGCGTTGAGCAATTCCTCCTGACCCGTAGGAATTGGCCCGTTGGTATCCCTTGTATCAAGGGTCGTGGGTGATGGCTTGATGCCAACAGAAGGTTATTGGTTTCCGTAGTCTTCGTGTGTACCGTGGTGTGGAGCAGACCCAGAGCATCCTTGTAGATGTCAAGGTCTAGGAAGGTAATACACTCTTGACTCAAGTTGTACGTAAGTCTAAGGTTATGCGTGTTCTGATTCAACTTCTCTACAAATGACAGGAAAATTTCTCTTGTTCCGCTCCACACCACGAGCACATCATCGATGTAGCGTGACCAGAGCTCTATATGCTGTGTGAACTCCGACATGGTATCGGTGAACACACTACTTTCTTCCCACCACCCCAGGTATAAGTTGGCAGACGCTCCCTGGTCCCTGTGTGTGTGAGGGTTGGGTATTGTCAGACGCTCCCTGGTCCCTGTGTGTGAGGGTTGGGTATTGTCAGATGCTCCCTGGTTCCTGTGTGTGTGAGGGTTGGTTTTGTCAGACTTACCCTGGTCTGTGTGTGAGGGCTGGGTATTGTCAGACTTACCCTGGTCTGTGCATGAGGGTTGGGTATTGTCAGACGCTCCCTGGTCCCTGTTTGTGTGAGGGTTGTGTCTTGTCAGACGCTCCCTGTGTGTGTGTGATGGTTGGGTCTTGTCAAACGCTCCCTGTGTGTGATGGTTGGGTCTTGTCAGATGCTCCCTGTGTGTGTGTGATGGTTGGGTCTTGTCAGATGCTCCCTGTGTGTGTGTGATGGTTGGGTCTTGTCAGATGCTCCCTGTGTGTGTGTGATGGTTGGGTCTTGTCAGACGCTCCCTGTTTGTGTTTGATGGTTGGGTCTTGTCAGATGCTCCCTGTGTGTGTGATGGTTAGTTATTGTCAGACGCTCCCTGTGTGTGTGTGTGTGTGTGTGTGATGGTTAGTTATTGTCAGACGCTCCCTGTGTGTGTGTGATGGTTAGTTATTGTCAGACGCTCCCTGTGTGTGTTTTATTTATTTATTTATTTATAACATGTGTTACCCGGCAGTAATATATTGAGAGATACATCTCGTTTTCACGTATGTCCTGGGCACAGAGTTATAAAAAATACATGGTTACAATAAAAGAACAGGTTATACAGTCACTTAACAGACATTTCATGGACAGATAGAGTAGGACAATTGGGTACAGGGGATAGCGGGCTTGTGATTTTCAGATAGAAATAGAGCAGCTTTTTGTCACAGCAGAAATACCCGTTTTTTGAGGCTGCTAATAACCAGGTTTGTAAGCAGTCCATTGTGTCAGCAGTGTAAACATTAACACACATCAACCAAGTTCATCATTTTCATGGACTTCATTTTGCCGGCTTCATAACCAACTTACGTGGACTTCACTTTGCCTTTTTCGGTTTAGTCCGCGTGTGTGTGAGGCTTAGTTATTGTCAGACGCTCCCTGGTTCCTGTGTGTGTGATGGTTAGTTATTGTCAGACGCTCCCTGGTCCCAGTGTGTGTGAGGGTTGGGTATTGTCAGATGCTCCCTGGTCCCTGTGTGTGTGAGGGTTGGGTATTGTCAGACGTTCCCTGGGCTCAGTGTGTGTGAGGGTTGGGTATTGTCAGATGCTCCCTGGTTCCTGTGTGTGTGAGGGTTGGGTACTGTCAGACGCTCCCTGGTCACTGTGTGTGAGGGTTGGGTATTGTCAGACGCTCCCTGGTCCCAGTGTGTGTGAGGGTTGGGTATTGTCAGACGCTCCCTGGTCCCAGTGTGTGTGAGGGTTGGGTATTGTCAGATGCTCCCTGGTCCCAGTGTGTGTGAGGGTTGGGTATTGTCAGACGCTCCCTGGTCCCTGTCTGTGTGAGGGTTGGGTATTGTCAGACGTTCCCTGGGCTCAGTGTGTGAGGGTTGAGTATTGTCAGATGCTCCCTGGTTCCTGTGTGTGTGAGGGTTGGGTACTGTCAGACGCTCCCTGGTCACTGTATGTGAGGGTTGGGTATTGTCAGATGCTCCCTGGTCCCAGTGTGTGTGAGGGTTGGGTATTGTCAGACGCTCCCTGGTTCCAGTGTGTGTGAGGGTTGGGTATTGTCAGACTCTCCCTGGTCCCAGTGTGTGTGAGGGTTGGGTATTGTCAGACGCTCCCTGGTCCCAGTGTGTGTGAGGGTTGGGTATTGTCAGACGCTCCCTGGTCCCAGTGTGTGTGAGGGTTGGGTATTGTCAGACGCTCCCTGGTCCCTGTTTGTGTGAGGGTTGGGTATTGTCAGATGCTCCCTGGTCCCTGTGTGTGTGAGGGTTGGGTATTGTCAGACGCTCCCTGGTCCCTGTGTGTGTGAGGGCTGGGTATTGTCAGACGCTCCCTGGTCCCAGTGTGTGTGAGTGTTGGGTATTGTCAGATGCTCCCTGGTCCCTTTGTGTGAGGGTTGGGTATTGTCAGACGCTCCCTGGTCCATGTGTGTGTGAGGGTTAGGTATTGTCAGACGCTCCCTGGTCCCAGTGTGTGTTAGGGTTGGGTATTGTCAGATGCTCCCTGGTCCCTGTGTGTTGGTTGGGTATTGTCAGACGCTCCCTGGTCCCTGTGTGTGTTAGGGTTGGGTACTGTCAGATGCTCCCTGGTCCCTGTGTGTGTGAGGGTTGGGTATTGTCAGACGCTCCCTGGCCCTGTGTGTGAGGGTTGGGTATTGTCAGACTCTCCCTGGTCCCTGTGTGTGAGGGTTGGGTATTGTCAGATGCTCCCTGGTCACTGTGTGTGTGAGGGTTGGGTATTGTCAAACGCTCCCTCGTCCCTGTGTGTGTGACGGTTGGGTATTGTCAGACGCTCCCTGGTCCCTGTGTGTGAGGGTTGGGTATTGTCAGACGCTCCCTGGCCCTGTGTGTGAGGGTTGGATATTCTCAGACGCTCCCTGGTCCCAGTGTGTGTGAGGGTTGGGTACTGTCAGATGCTCCCTTGTCCCTGTGTGTGAGGGTTGGGTATTGTCAGACGCTCCCTGGTCCCTGTGTGTGAGGGTTGGGTATTGTCAGAGGCTCCCTGGTCCCAGTGTGTGTGAGGGTTGGGTATTGTCAGACGCTCCCTGGTCCCTGTGTGTGTGAGGGTTGGATATTGACAGACGCTCCCTGGTCCCAGTGTGTGTGAGGGTTGGGTATTGTCAGATGCTCCCTGGTCCCTCTGTGTGAGGGTTGGGTATTGTCAAACGCTCCCTGGTCCCTGTGTGTGAGGGTTGGGTATTGTCAGATGCTCCCTGGTCCCTGTGTGTGAGGGTTGGGTATTGTCAGATGCTCCCTCGTCCCAGTGTGTGTGAGGGTTGGGTATTGTCAGACGCTCCCTGGTCCCTGTGTGTGAGGGTTGGGTATTGTCAGACGCTCCCTGGTCCCTGTGTGTGTGAGGGTTGGGTATTGTCAGACGCTCCCTGGTCCCTGTGTGTGTGAGGGTTGGGTACTGTCAGACACTCCCTGGTCCATGAGTGTGAGGGTTGGGTATTGTCAGACGCTCCCTGGTCCCTGTGTGTGAGGGTTGGGTATTGTCAGACAATCCCTGGTCCCTGTGATTGGGATGGTTAGGTATTGTCAGAATCTCCCTGGTCCCTGTGTGTGTGTGAGGGTTGGGTATTGTCAGACGCTCCCTGGTCCCTGTGTGTGAGGGTTGGATATTGTCTGACGCTCCCTGGTCCCTCTGTGTGAGGGTTGGGTATTGTCAGACGCTCCCTGGTCCCTGTGTGTGTGAGGGTTAGGTATTGTCAGACGCTCCCTGTTCCCTGTGTGTGAGGGTTGGGTATTGTCAGACGCTCCCTGGTCCCAGTGTGTGTGAGGGTTGGGTAATGTCAGACGCTCCCTGGTCCATGTGTGTGTGAGGGTTAGGTATTGTCAGACGCTCCCTGGTCCCAGTGTGTGTTAGGGTTGGGTATTGTCAGATGCTCCCTGGTCCCTGTGTGTGAGGGTTGGGTATTGTCAGACGATCCCTGGCCCTGTGTGTGAGGGTTGGGTATTGTCAGATGCTCCCTGGTCACTGTGTGTGTGAGGGTTGGGTATTGCCAAACGCTCCCTCGTCCCTGTGTGTGTGACGGTTGGGTATTGTCAGACGCTCCCTGGTCCCTGTGTGTGAGGGTTGGGTATTGTCAGACGCTCCCTGGCCCTGTGTGTGAGGGTTGGATATTGTCAGACGCTCCCTGGTCCCAGTGTGTGTGAGGGTTGGGTACTGTCAGATGCTCCCTTGTCCCTGTGTGTGAGAGTTGGGTATTGTCAGACGCTCCCTGGTCCCTGTGTGTGAGGGTTGGGTATTGTCAGAGGCTCACTGGTCCCAGTGTGTGTGAGGGTTGGGTATTGTCAGACGCTCCCTGGTCCCTGTGTGTGTGAGGGTTGGATATTGTCAGACGCTCCCTGGTCCCAGTGTGTGTGAGGGTTGGGTATTGTCAGATGCTCACTGGTCCCTGTGTGTGAGGGTTGGGTATTGTCAGATGCTCCCTGGTCCCTGTGTGTGAGGGTTGGGTATTGTCAGATGCTCCCTGGTCCCAGTGTGTGTGAGGGTTGGGTATTGTCAGACGCTCCCTGGTCCCTGTGTGTGAGGGTTGGGTATTGTCAGACGCTCCCTGGTCCCTGTGTGTGTGAGGGTTGGGTATTGTCAGATGCTCCCTGGTCCCTGTGTGTGTGAGGGTTGGGTATTGCCAGACGCTCCCTGGTCCCTGTGTGTGAGGGTTGGGTATTGTCAGACAATCCCTGGTCCCTGTGATTGGGATGGTTAGGTATTGTCAGACGCTCCCTGGTCCCTGTGTGTGTGAGGGTTGGGTATTGTCAGACGCTCCCTGGTTCCTGTGTGTGTGAGTGTTAGGTATTGTCAGACGCTCCCTGTTCCCAGTGTGGGAGGGCTGGGTATTGTCAGACGCTCCCTGGTCCCAGTGTGTGTTAGTGTTGTGTATTGTCAGACGGTCCCTGGTCCCTGTGTGTGAGGGTTGGGTATTGTGAGACTCTCCCTGGTCCCTGTGTGTGTGTGTGAGGGTTGGGTATTGTCAGATGCTCCCTGGTCCCTATGTGTGAGGGTTGGGTATTGTCAGACGCTCCCTGGTCCCTGTGTGTGAGGGTTGGGTATTGTCTGACGCTCTCTGGTCCCTCTGTGTGAGGGTTGGGTATTGTCAGACGCTCCCTGGTCCCTGTGTGTGTGAGGGTTAGGTATTGTCAGACGCTCCCTGGTCCCTGTGTGTGAGGGTTGGGTATTGTCAGACGCTCCCTGGTTCCAGTTTGTGTGAGGGTTGGGTATTGTCAGACGCTCCCTGGTCCCTGTGTGTGTGAGGGTTGGGTATTGTCAGATGCTCCCTGGTCCCTGTGTGTGTGAGGGTTGGGTATTGCCAGACGCTCCCTGGTCCCTGTGTGTGAGGGTTGGGTATTGTCAGACAATCCCTGGTCCCTGTGATTGGGATGGTTAGGTATTGTCAGACGCTCCCTGGTCCCTGTGTGTGTGAGGGTTGGGTATTGTCAGACGCTCCCTGGTTCCTGTGTGTGTGAGGGTTAGGTATTGTCAGACGCTCCCTGTTCCCAGTGTGGGAGGGCTGGGTATTGTCAGACGCTCCCTGGTCCCAGTGTGTGTTAGTGTTGTGTATTGTCAGACGCTCCCTGGTCCCTGTGTGTGAGGGTTGGGTATTGTCAGACTCTCCCTGGTCCCTGTGTGTGTGTGTGAGGGTTGGGTATTGTCAGATGCTCCCTGGTCCCTATGTGTGAGGATTGGGTATTGTCAGACGCTTCCTGGTCCCTGTGTGTGAGGGTTGGGTATTGTCTGACGCTCTCTGGTCCCTCTGTGTGAGGGTTGGGTATTGTCAGACGCTCCCTGGTCCCTGTGTGTGTGAGGGTTAGGTATTGTCAGACGCTCCCTGTTCCCTGTGTGTGAGGGTTGGGTATTGTCAGACGCTCCCTGGTTCCAGTTTGTGTGAGGGTTGGGTATTGTCAGACGCTCCCTGGTCCCTGTGTGTTTGAGGGTTGGGTATTGTCAGACGCTCCCTGGGTTCGCGCATGCGCAGTGAAGAACCGAATAGAACTAACGGGACCAGTAACCAAGAGACAGACATGGAGAGAAAGGTGAGACTGCAAGAGACATCCAGTGAGACATCCACTGAGACATCCACTGAGACATCCACTGAGACACTGCAAGAGACATCCACTGAGACATCCACTGAGACACTGCCAGAGACATCCACTGAGACATCCACTGAGACACTGCCAGAGACATCCACTGAGACACTGCCAGAGACATCCACTGAGACACTGCAAGAGACATCCACTGAGACACTGCCAGAGACATCCACTGAGACACTGCCAGAGACATCCACTGAGACACTGCAAGAGACATCCACTGAGACACTGCAAGAGACATCCACTGAGACATCCACTGAGACACTGCCAGAGACATCCACTGAGACATCCACTGAGACACCGCCAGAGACATCCACTGAGACACTGCCAGAGACATCCACTGAGACACTGCAAGAGACATCCACTGAGACATCCACTGAGACACTGCCAGAGACATCCACTGAGAGACTGCAAGAGACATCCACTGAGACATCCACTGAGAGACTGCAAGAGACATCCACTGAGAGACTGCCAGAGACATCCGCTGAGACACTGCCAGAGACATCCGCTGAGACACTGCCAGAGACATCCACTGAGACATCTGCTGAGACACTGCCAGAGACATCCACTGAGACACTGCAAGAGACATCCACTGAGACATCTGCTGAGACACTGCCAGAGACATCCACTGAGACACTGCCAGAGACATCCACTGAGACACTGCCAGAGACATCCACTGAGACACTGCCAGAGACATCCACTGAGAGACTGCCAGAGACATCCACTGAGACATCCGCTGAGACACTGCAAGAGACATCCACTGAGACACTGCCAGAGACATCCACTGAGACACTGCCAGAGACATCCACTGAGACATCCGCTGAGACACTGCAAGAGACATCCACTGAGACATCTGCTGAGACACTGCCAGAGACATCCACTGAGACACTGCCAGAGACATCCACTGAGACATCCGCTGAGACACTGCAAGAGACATCCACTGAGACATCTGCTGAGACACTGCCAGAGACATCCACTGAGACACTGCAAGAGACATCCACTGAGACACTGCCAGAGACATCCACTGAGACACTGCCAGAGACATCCACTGAGAGACTGCCAGAGACATCCACTGAGACACTGCAAGAGACATCCGCTGAGACACTGCCAGAGACATCCGCTGAGACACTGCCAGAGACATCCACTGACAGACTGCCAGAGACATCCACTGAGACACTGCAAGAGACAGCCACTGAGACACTGCAAGAGACATCCACTGAGACACTGCAAGAAACATCCATTGAGACACTGCCAGAGACATCCACTGAGAGACTACCAGAGACATCCACTGAGAGACTGCCAGAGACATCCACTGAGACACTGCAAGAGACATTCTCTGAGACACTGCAAGAGACATCCAATGAGACACTGCAAGAGACATCCACTGAGATACTGCAAGAGAAATCCACTGAGATACTGCAAGAGACATCCACTGAGACACTGCAAGAGACATCCACTGAGAGACTGCAAGAGACATCCACTGATACACTGCAAGAGACATCCACTGAGACACTGCAAGAGACATCCACTGAGACACTGCCAGAGACATCCACTGAGAGACTGCCAGAGACATCCACTGAGACACTGCAAGAGACATCCACTGAGACACTGCCAGAGACATCCACTGAGACACTGCCAGAGACATCCACTGAGAGACTGCCAGAGACATCCACTGAGACACTGCAAGAGACATCCGCTGAGACACTGCCAGAGACATCCGCTGAGACACTGCCAGAGACATCCACTGAGAGACTGCCAGAGACATCCACTGAGACACTGCAAGAGACAGCCACTGAGACACTGCAAGAGACATCCACTGAGACACTGCAAGAGACATCCACTGAGACACTGCCAGAGACATCCATTGAGAGACTGCCAGAGACATCCACTGAGAGACTGCCAGAGACATCCACTGACAGACTGCCAGAGACATCCGCTGAAACACTGCCGGAGACATCCACTGAGACACTGCAAGAGACAGCCACTGAGACACTGCAAGAGACATCCACAGAGACACTGCAAGAGACATCCACTGAGACACTGCAAGAGACATCCACTGAGACACTGCCAGAGACATCCACTGAGACACTGCAAGAGACAACCACTGAGACACTGCCAGAGACATCCACTGAGACACTGCCAGAGACATCCACTGACAGACTGCCAGAGACATCCACTGAGACACTGCAAGAGACATCCACTGAGACACTGCCAGAGACATCCACTGAGACACTGCCAGAGACATCCACTGAGACACTGCAAGAGACATCCGCTGAGACACTGCCAGAGACATCCGCTGAGACACTGCCAGAGACATCCGCTGAGACACTGCCGGAGACATCCACTGAGACACTGCCGGAGACATCCACTGAGAGACTGCAAGAGACATCCACTGAGACACTGCCAGAGACATCCACTGAGACACTGCCAGAGACATCCACTGAGACACTGCCAGAGACATCCACTGACAGACTGCCAGAGACATCCACTGAGAGACTGCAAGAGACATCCACTGAGAGACTGCAAGAGACATCCACTGAGACACTGCTAGAGACATCCACTGACAGACTGCCAGAGACATCCACTGAGACACTGCAAGAGACATCCACTGAGACACTGTAAGAGACATCCACTGAGACACTGCAAGAGACATCCACTGAGACACTGCCAGAGACATCCACTGAGACACTGCAAGAGACATCCACTGAGACACTGCCAGAGACATCCACTGACAGACTGCCAGAGACATCCACTGAGAGACTGCAAGAGACATCCACTGAGACACTGCAAGAGACATCCACTGAGACACTGCCAGAGACATCCACTGACAGACTGCCAGAGACATCCACTGAGACACTGCAAGAGACATCCACTGACAGACTGCCAGAGACATCCACTGAGAGACTGCAAGAGACATCCACTGAGACACTGCCAGAGACATCCACTGAGACACTGCAAGAGACATCCACTGAGACACTGCAAGAGACATCCACTGAGACACTGCAAGAGACATCCACTGAGACACTGCAATAGACATCCACTGAGACACTGCCAGAGACATCCACTGAGACACTGCAAGAGACAACCACTGAGACACTGCCAGAGACATCCACTGAGACACTGCCAGAGACATCCACTGACAGATTGCCAGAGACATCCACTGAGACACTGCCAGAGACATCCACTGAGACACTGCAAGAGACATCCACTGAGAGACTGCCAGAGACATCCACTGAGACACTGCAAGAAACATCCACTGATACACTGCCAGAGACATCCACTGAGACACTGCCAGAGACATCCACTGAGACACTGCCAGAGACATCCACTGAGACACTGCCAGAGACATCCACTGAGACACTGCAAGAGACATCCACAGAGACATCCACTGAGAGACTGCCAGAGACATCCACTGAGACACTGCCAGAGACATCCACTGAGACACTACCAGAGACATCCGCTGAGACAGAGACATCCACTGAGACACTGCAAGAGACATCTGCTGAGACAGAGACATCCACTGAGACACTGCAAGAGACATCCACTGAGACATCCGCTGAGACACTGCCAGAGACATCCACTGAGACACTGCAAGAGACATCCACTGAGAGACTGCAAGAGACATCCACTGAGACATCCGCTGAGACACTGCAAGAGATATCCACTGAGACACTGCCAGAGGCATCCACTGAGACACTGCCAGAGACATCCACCGAGACACTGCCAGAGACATCCACCGAGAGACTGCCAGAGACATCCACCGAGAGACTGCCAGAGACATCCACTGAGAGACTGCCAGAGACATCCACTGAGACACTGCCAGAGACATCCACTGAGACACTGCAAGAGACATCCGCTGAGACACTGCCAGAGACATCCACTGAGACACTGCCAGAGACATCCGCTGAGACACTGCCGGAGACATCCACTGAGAGACTGCCAGAGACATCCACTGAGAGACTGCCAGAGACATCCACTGAGAGACTGCCAGAGACATCCGCTGAGACACTGCCAGAGACATCCGCTGAGACACTGCAAGAGACATCCACTGAGACACTGCCAGAGACATCCACTGAGACACTGCCAGAGACATCCACCGAGAGACTGCCAGAGACATCCACCGAGAGAATGCCAGAGACATCCACTGAGAGACTGCCAGAGACATTCACTGAGACACTGCCAGAGACTTCCACTGAGACACTGCAAGAGACATCCGCTGAGACACTGCCAGAGACATCCACTGAGACACTGCCAGAGACATCCACCGAGACACTGCCAGAGACATCCACCGAGACACTGCCAGAGACATCCACCGAGAGACTGCCAGAGACATCCACCGAGAGACTGCCAGAGACATCCACCGAGACACTGCCAGAGACATCCACTGAGACATCCGCTGAGACACTGCCAGAGACATCCGCTGAGACACTGCAAGAGACATCCGCTGAGACACTGCCAGAGACATCCACTGAGACACTGCCAGAGACATCCACCGAGACACTGCCAGAGACATCCACCGAGAGACTGCCAGAGACATCCACCGAGAGACTGCCAGAGACATCCACCGAGACATCCGCTGAGACACTGCCAGAGACATCCGCTGAGACACTGCAAGAGACATCCACTGAGACACTGCCAGAGACATCCACTGAGACACTGCCAGAGACATCCACCGAGAGACTCCCAGAGACATCCACCGAGAGACTGCCAGAGACATCCACCGAGAGACTGCCAGAGACATCCACTGAGACACTGCCAGAGACATCCACTGAGACACTGCAAGAGACATCCGCTGAGACACTGCCAGAGACATCCACCGAGACACTGCCAGAGACATCCACCGAGAGACTCCCAGAGACATCCACCGAGAGACTGCCAGAGACATCCACCGAGAGACTGCCAGAGACATCCACTGAGACACTGCCAGAGACATCCACTGAGACACTGCAAGAGACATCCGCTGAGACACTGCCAGAGACTTCCACTGAGAGACTGCCGGAGACATCCACTGAGAGACTGCCAGAGACATCCACTGAGAGACTGCCAGAGACATCCACTGAGACATCCACTGACAGACTGCCAGAGACATCCACTGAGACACTGCAAGAGACATCCGCTGAGACACTGCCAGAGACATCCACTGAGACACTGCCGGAGACATCCACTGAGAGACTGCCAGAGACATCCACTGAGACATCCGCTGAGACACTGCAAGAGACATTCACTGAGACATCCACTGAGACACTGCCAGAGACATCCATTGAGACACTGCAAGAGACATCCACTGAGACACCGCCAGAGACATCCACTGAGACACTGCAAGAGACATCCACTCAGACACTGCAAGAGACATCTGCTGAGCACTGCCAGAGACATCCGCTGAGACACTGCAAGAGACATCCACTGAGACACTGCTAGAGACATCCACTGAGACACTGCAAGAGACATCCACTGAGACACTGCAAGAGACATACACTGAGACACTGCAAGAGACATCTGCAAGAGACATCCACTGAGACACTGCCAGAGACATCCACCGAGAGACTGCCAGAGACATCCACCGAGAGACTGTCAGAGACATCCACTGAGAGACTGCCAGAGACATCCACTGAGACACTGCCAGAGACATCCACTGAGACACTGCAAGAGACATCCGCTGAGACACTGCAAGAGACATCCACTGAGACACTGCCAGAGACATCCGATGAGACACTGCCAGAGACATCCACTGAGACACTGCCGGAGACATCCACTGAGAGACTGCCAGAGACATCCACTGAGAGACTGCCAGAGACATCCACTGAGACATCCGCTGAAACACTGCAAGAGACATCCACTGAGACATCCACTGAGACACTGCCAGGGGACATCCATTGAGACATCCACTGAGACACTGCCAGAGACATCCACTGAGACACTGCAAGAGACATCCACTGAGACACTGCAAGAGACATCCACTGAGACATCCACTGAGACACTGCCAGAGACATCCACTGAGACACTGCAAGAGACATCCACTGAGACACCGCCAGAGACATCCACTGAGACACTGCAAGAGACATCCACTGAGACACTGCAAGAGACATCCACTGAGACATCCACTGAGACACTGCCAGAGACATCCACTGAGACACTGCAAGAGACATCCACTGAGACACTGCAAGAGACATCTGCAAAAGACATCTGCTGAGCACTGCCAGAGACATCCGCTGAGACACTGCAAGAGACATCCCCTGAGACACTGCAAGAGACATCCCCTGAGACACTGCAAGAAACATCCACTGAGAGACTGCAAGAGACATCCACTGAGAGACTGCAAGAGACATCCACTGAGAGACTGCAAGAGACATCCACTGAGAGACTGCAAGAGACATCCACTGAGAGACTACAAGAGACAGCCACTGAGAGACTGCAAGAGACATCCACTGAGACACTGCCAGAGACATCCACTGAGAGACTGCAAGAGACAGCCACTGAGAGACTGCAAGAGACATCCACTGAGACACTGCCAGAGACACCCACTGAGAGACTGCAAGAGACAGCCACTGAGAGACTGCAAGAGACAGCCACTGAGACATTCACTGAGCCACAGATACAAAGAAACATCCACTGAGACAGAGACAGCCACTGAGACACAAAAGGACATCCACTGAGACATCCACTGAGACACTGCAAGAGACATCCGCTGAGACACTGCCAGAGACATCCGCTGAGACACTGCCAGAGACATCCACTGAGAGACTGCCAGAGACATCCACTGAGACACTGCAAGAGACAGCCACTGAGACACTGCAAGAGACATCCACTGAGACACTGCAAGAGACATCCACTGAGACACTGCCAGAGACATCCATTGAGAGACTGCCAGAGACATCCACTGAGAGACTGCCAGAGACATCCACTGAGACACTGCAAGAGACATCCGCTGAGACACTTCCAGAGACATCCGCTGAGACACTGCCAGAGACATCCACTGACAGACTGCCAGAGACATCCACTGAGACACTGCAAGAGACAGCCACTGAGACACTGCAAGAGACATCCACTGAGACACTGCAAGAGACATCCACTGAGACACTGCAAGAGACATCCACTGAGACACTGCCAGAGACATCCACTGAGAGACTGCCAGAGACATCCACTGACAGACTGCCAGAGACATCCGCTGAAACACTGCCGGAGACATCCACTGAGACACTGCAAGAGACAGCCACTGAGACACTGCAAGAGACATCCACAGAGACACTGCAAGAGACATCCACTGAGACACTGCAAGAGACATCCACTGAGACACTGCCAGAGACATCCACTGAGACACTGCAAGAGACAACCACTGAGACACTGCCAGAGACATCCACTGAGACACTGCCAGAGACATCCACTGACAGACTGCCAGAGACATCCACTGAGACACTGCAAGAGACATCCACTGAGACACTGCCAGAGACATCCACTGAGACACTGCCAGAGACATCCACTGAGACACTGCAAGAGACATCCGCTGAGACACTGCCAGAGACATCCGCTGAGACACTGCCAGAGACATCCGCTGAGACACTGCCGGAGACATCCACTGAGACACTGCAAGAGACATCCACTGAGACACTGCAAGAGACATACACTGAGACACTGCAAGAGACATCTGCAAGAGACATCTGCTGAGCACTGCCAGAGACATCCGCTGAGACACTGCAAGAGACATCCCCTGAGACACTGCAAGAGACATCCACTGAGACATCCACTGAGACACTGCCAGAGACATCCATTGAGACACTGCAAGAGACATCCACTGAGACATGCCAGAGACATCCACTGAGAGACTGCCAGAGACATCCACTGAGACACTGCAAGAGACATCCACTGAGACACTGCTAGAGACATCCACTGAGACACTGCAAGAGACATCCACTGAGACACTGCAAGAGACATCCACTGAGACACTGCCAGAGACATCCACTGACAGACTGCCAGAGACATCCCCTGAGACACTGCAAGAGACATCCCCTGAGACACTGCAAGAGACATCCACTGAGACATCCACTGAGACACTGCCAGAGACATCCATTGAGACACTGCAAGAGACATCCACTGAGACATGCCAGAGACATCCACTGAGAGACTGCCAGAGACATCCACTGAGACACTGCAAGAGACATCCACTGAGACACTGCAAGAGACATCCACTGAGACACTGCCAGAGACATCCACTGAGGCACTGCAAGAGACATCCACTGAGACACTGCAAGAGACATCCACTGAGACACTGCCAGAGACATCCACTGAGACACTGCAAGAGACATCCACTGAGACACTGCAAGAAACATCCACTGAGAGACTGCAAGAGACATCCACTGAGAGACTGCAAGAGACATCCACTGAGAGACTGCAAGAGACATCCACTGAGAGACTGCAAGAGACATCCACTGAGAGACTGCAAGAGACAGCCACTGAGACATTCACTGAGCCACAGATACAAAGAAACATCCACTGAGACAGAGGCAGCCACTGTGACACTGCAAGAGAGAGCCACTGAGACATCCACTGAGACACTGCATGCCACATCCACTAGGAGACTCCAAGAGACATCCACTAGGAGACTTCAAGAGACATCCACTGAGACACAGCATGCCACATCCACTAGGAGACTCCAAGAGACATCCACTAGGAGACTTCAAGAGACATCCACTGAGACACTGCCAGAGACATCCGCTGAGACAGAGACATCCACTGAGACACTGCAAGAGACATCCGCTGAGACAGAGACATCCACTGTGACACTGCAAGAGACATCCACTGAGACATCCACTGAGACACAAAAAGACATCCATGAGACACTGCATGCCACATCCACTAGGAGACTCCAAGAGACATCCACTAGGAGACTCCAAGAGACATCCACTAGGAGACTTCAAGAGACATCCACTGAGACACTGCCAGAGACATCCGCTGAGACAGAGACATCCACTGAGACACTGCCAGAGACATCAGCTGAGACACTGCAAGAGACATCCACTGAGAGACTGCAGGAGACATCCACTGAGAGACTGCAAGAGACAGCCACTGAGACATTCACTGAGCCACAGATACAAAGAGACATCCACTGAGACAAAGAGACATCCACTGAGACACTGCATGCCAGATCCACTAGGAGACTCCAAGAGACATCCACTAGGAGACTCCAAGAGACATTCACTAAGAGACTGCAAGAGACGTCCACTAAGAGAGACATCCTCATCATACATTAGACAGAGACATCTACTGAGCCATAAAGAAACATACCACTGAAAGACAGCCAGACACATCCAAATAGACAGCCCAATTTATACAGAGATATCCCCATCATATAAAGATATATAGAAACATCACATCTGGATCAGCCCCCCCCCATACTGCACATCTGGATCAAACCCCCCTTACTGTACACATGGATCAGCCCCCCCCTTACTGTACATCTGGATCAGCCCCCCCCTTACTGTACATCTGGATCAGCCCCCCCCCTTACTGCACATCTGGATCAGACCCCCCCTTACTGTACATCTGGATCAGCCCCCCCTTACTGTACATCTGGATCAGCCCCCCCTTACTGTACATCTGGATCAGACCCCCCCCCTTACTGTACATCTGGATCAGCCCCCCCTTACTGTACATCTGGATCAGCCCCGCCCCTTACTGTACATCTGGATCAGCCCCCCTTACTGCACATCTGGATCAGCCCCCCCTTACTGTACATCTGGATCAGCCCCCCCTTACTGTACATCTGGATCAGACCCCCCTTACTGTACATCTGGATCAGCCCCCCCTTACTGTACATCTGGATCAGACCCCCCCTTACTGTACATCTGGATCAGCCCCGCCCTTACTGTACATCTGGATCAGCCCCCCCTTACTGTACATCTGGATCAGCCCCGCCCTTACTGTACATCTGGATCAGCCCCCCCTTACTGTACATCTGGATCAGCCCCCCCTTACTGTACATCTGGATCAGCCACCCCCTTACTGTACATCTGGATCAGCCCCCCCCTTACTGTACATCTGGATCAGCCCCCCCTTACTGTACATCTGGATCAGCCACCCCCTTACTGTACATCTGAATCAGCCACCCCCTTACTGTACATCTGGATCAGCCCCCCCCTTACTGTACATCTGGATCAGCCCCCCCTTACTGTACATCTGGATCAGCCCCCCCTTACTGTACATCTGGATCAGCCCCCCCTTACTGTACATCTGGATCAGCCCCCCCTTACTGTACATCTGGATCAGCCCCCCCTTACTGTACATCTGGATCAGCCCCCCCCCACTGTACATCTGGATCAGCCCCCCCCTACTGTACATCTGGATCAGCCCCCCTTACTGTACATCTGGATCAGACCCCCCCTTACTGTACATCTGGATCAGCCCCCCCTTACTGTACATCTGGATCAGCCCCCCCCACTGTACATCTGGATCAGACCCCCCCTTACTGCACATCTGGATCAGACCCCCCCTTACTGTACATCTGGATCAGCCCCCCCCCTTACTGTACATCTGGATCAGCCCACCCCCACTGTACATCTGGATCAGCCCCCCCCCCTACTGTACATCTGGATCAGACCCCCCTTACTGTACATCTGGATCAGCCCCCCTTACTGTACATCTGGATCAGCCCCCCCCTTACTGTACATCTGGATCAGACCCCCCCTTACAGTACATCTGGAACAGCCCCCCCTTACTGTACATCTGGATCAGCCCCCCCCCCACTGTACATCTGGATCAGATGCCCCCTAACTGCACATCTGGATCAGACCCCCCCTTACTGTACATCTGGATCAGCCCCCCCCCCACTGTACATCTGGATCAGCCCCCCCCCTACTGTACATCTGGATCAGCCCCCCCTTACTGTACATCTGGATCAGCCCCCCCTTACTGTACATCTGGATCAGCCCCCCCCCACTGTACATCTGGATCAGCCCCCCCCTACTGTACATCTGGATCAGCCCCCCTTACTGTACATCTGGATCAGACCCCCCCTTACTGTACATCTGGTTCAGCCCCCCCTTACTGTACATCTGGATCAGCCCCCCCCCACTGTACATCTGGATCAGACCCCCCCTTACTGCACATCTGGATCAGACCCCCCCTTACTGTACATCTGGATCAGCCCCCCCTTACTGTACATCTGGATCAGCCCACCCCCACTGTACATCTGGATCAGCCCCCCCCTACTGTACATCTGGATCAGACCCCCCTTACTGTACATCTGGATCAGCCCCCCCTTACTGTACATCTGGATCAGCCCCCCCCTTACTGTACATCTGGATCAGACCCCCCCTTACAGTACATCTGGAACAGCCCCCCCTTACTGTACATCTGGATCAGCCCCCCCCACTGTACATCTGGATCAGATGCCCCCTTACTGCACATCTGGATCAGACCCCCCCTTACTGTACATCTGGATCAGCCCCCCCCCCCACTGTACATCTGGATCAGCCCCCCCCTACTGTACATCTAGATCAGACCCCCCCTACTGTACATCTGGATCAGACCCCCCTAACTGTACATCTGGATCAGACCCCCCCTTACTGCACATCTGGATCAGCCCCCCCCCACTGTACATCTGGATCAGCCCCCCCCTACTGTACATCTGGATCAGCCCCCCTTACTGTACATCTGGATCAGACCCCCCCTTACTGTACATCTGGATCAGCCCCCCTTACTGTACATCTGGATCAGCCCCCCCCCCCTTACTGCACATCTGGATCAGCCCCCCCCTTACTGTACATCTGGATCAGCCCCTCCCCTTACTGTACATCTGGATCAGCCCCCCCCCTTATTGTACATCTGGATCAGCCCCCCCTTACTGTACATCTGGATCAGATCCCCCCTTACTGTACATCTGGATCAGCCCCCCCCTTACTGTACATCTGGATCAGCCCCCCCCCTACTGTACATCTGGATCAGCCCCCCCCTTACTGTACATCTGGATCAGCCCCCCCTTACAGTACATCTGGATCAGCCCCCCCTTACTGCACATCTGGATCAGACCCCCCTTACTGTACATCTGGATCAGCCCCCCCTTACTGCACATCTGGATCAGCCCCGCCACTTACTGTACATCTGGATCAGCCCCCCCTTACTGCACATTTGGATCAGACCCCCCTTACTGCACATCTGGATCAGCCGCCCCTTACTGTACATCTGGATCAGCCCCGCCCCTTACTGTACATCTGGATCAGCCCCCCCCTTACTGTACATCTGGATCAGCCCCCCCTTACTGTACATCTGGATCAGCCCCCCCCCCTTACTGTACATCTGGATCAGCCCCCCCCTTACTGTACATCTGGATCAGACCCCCCCTTACTGTACATCTGGATCAGACCCCCCTTAGTGTACATCTGGATCAGACCCCCCCCTTACTGTACATCTGGATCAGCCCCCCCCTTACTGTACATCTGGATCAGCCCCCCCCTTACTGTACATCTGGATCAGCCCCCCCCCTTACTGTACATCTGGATCAGCCTGCCCCTTACTGTACATCTGGATCAGCCCCCCCTTACTGTACATCTGGATCAGCCCCCCCCCTTACTGTACATCTGGATCAGCCTGCCCCTTACTGTACATCTGGATCAGCCCCCCCTTACTGTACATCTGGATCAGCCCCCCCTTACTGTACATCTGGATCAGACCCCCCCTTACTGTACATCTGGATCAGCCCCCCCTTACTGTACATCTGGATCAGCCGCCCCCTTACTGTACATCTGGATCAGCCCCCCATTACTGTACTTCTGGATCAGACCCCCCCTTACTGTACATCTGGATCAGCCCCCCCTTACTGTACATCTGGATCAGCCCCCCCTTACTGTACATCTGGATCAGCCCCCCCTTACTGTACATCTGGATCAGCCCCCCCCCACTGTACATCTGGATCAGATGCCCCCTAACTGCACATCTGGATCAGACCCCCCCTTACTGTACATCTGGATCAGCCCCCCCCCCCACTGTACATCTGGATCAGCCCCCCCCCCTACTGTACATCTGGATCAGCCCCCCCCTTACTGTACATCTGGATCAGCCCCGCCCCTTACTGTACATCTGGATCAGCCCCCCCTTACTGCACATCTGGATCAGCCCCCCCTTACTGTACATCTGGATCAGCCCCCCCCTTACTGTACATCTGGATCAGCCCCCCCTTACTGTACATCTGGATCAGCCCCCCCTTACTGTACATATGGATCAGCCCCCCATTACTGTACATCTGGATCAGCCCCCCCCTTACTGTACATATGGATCAGCCCCGCCCCTTACTGTACATCTGGATCAGCCCCCCCTTACTGTACATCTGGATCAGCCCCACCCTTACTGTACATCTGGATCAGCCCCTCCCCCTTACTGTACATCTGGATCAGCCCCCCCCTTACTGTACATCTGGATCAGCCCCCCCTTACTGTACATCTGGATCAGCCCCCCTTACTGTACATCCCAGATCAGCCCCCCCTTACTGTACATCTTGATCAGCCCCGCCCCTTACTGTACATCTGGATCAGCCCCCCCCCCCTTACTGTACATCTGGATCAGCCCCCCCTTACTGCACATCTGGATCAGACCCCCCTTACTGTACATCTGGATCAGACCCCCCCTTACTTTACATCTGGATCACCCCCCCTTACTGTACATCTGGATCAGCCCCCCCTTACTGTACACCTGGATCAGCCCCCCCTTACTGTACATCTGGATCAGACCCCCCCTTACTGTACAACTGGATCAGCCCCCCCTTACTGTACATCTGGATCAGCCCCTCCCCTTACTGTACATCTGGATCAGCCCCCCCTTACTGTACATCTGGATCAGCCCCAACTTACTGTACATCTGGATCAGCCCCCCCTTACTGCACATCTGGATCAGACCCCCCTTACTGTACATCTGGATCAGCCCCCCCTTACTGTACATCTGGATCAGACCCCCCCTTACTGTACATCTGGATCAGCCTCCCCCTTAGTGTACATCTGGATCAGCCCCCCCTTACTGTACATCTGGATCAGCCCCCCCTTCCTGTACATCTGGATCAGACCCCCCTTACTGTACATCTGGATCAGCCCCCCCCTTACTGTACATCTGGATCAGCCCCCCCCTTACTGCACATCTGGATCAGCCCCCCCTTACTGTACATCTGGATCAGCCCCCCCTTACTGTACATCTGGATCAGACCCCCCTTACTGTACATCTGGATCAGCCCCGCCCCTTACTGTACATCTGGATCAGCCCCCCCCCCCTCACTGTACATCTGGATCAGCCCCGCCCCTTACTGTACATCTGGATGAGCCCCGCCCCTTACTGTACATCTGGATCAGCCCCCCTTACTGTACATCTGGATCAGCCCCCCCTTACTGTACATCTGGATCAGCCCCCCTTACTGTACATCTGGATCAGCCCCCCTTACTGTACATCTGGATCAGCCCCCCTTACTGTACATCTGGATCAGCCCCCCCTTACTGTACATCTGGATCAGCCCCCCCCTTACTGTACATCTGGATCAGCCCCCCTTACTGTACATCTGGATCAGCCCCCCTTACTGTACATCTGGATCAGACCCCCCTTACTGTACATCTGGAACAGCCCCCTCCTTACTGTACATCTGGATCAGACCCCCCTTACTGTACATCTGGATCAGCCCCGCCCCTTACTGTACATCTGAATCAGCCCCCCCCTCACTGTACATCTGGATCAGCCCCGCCCCTTACTGTACATCTGGATGAGCCCCGCCCCTTACTGTACATCTGGATCAGCCCCCCTTACTGTACATCTGGATCAGCCCCCCCTTACTGTACATCTGGATCAGCCCCCCTTACTGTACATCTGGATCAGCCCCCCTTACTGTACATCTGGATCAGCCCCCCCCTTACTGTACATCTGGAACAGCCCCCCCTTACTGTACATCTGGATCAGCCCCCCCCCTTACTGTACATCTGGATCAGCCCCCCCTTACTGTACATCTGGATCAGCCCCGCCCCTTACTGTACATCTGGATCAGCCCCCCCCTTACTGTACATCTGGATCAGCCCCGCCCCTTACTGTACATCTGGATCAGCCCCGCCCCTTACTGTACATCTAGATCAGCACCCCCCCTTACTGTACATCTGGAACAGCCCCCCCCCTCACTGTACATCTGGATCAGCCCCGCCCCTTACTGTACATCTGGATCAGCCCCCCTTACTGTACATCTGGATCAGCCCCGCCCCTTCCTGTACATCTGGATCAGACCCCCCTTACTGCACATCTGGATCAGCCCCCCCTTACTGTACATCTGGATCAGCCCCGCCCTTACTGTACATCTGGATCAGTCCCCCCTTACTGCACATCTGGATCAGCCCCCCCTTACTGCACATCTGGATCAGACCCCCCTTACTGCACATCTGGATCAGCCCCCCCTGACTGTACATCTGGATCAGCCCCCCCTTACTGTACATCTGGATCAGCCCCCCCTTACTGCACATCTGGATCAGACCCCCCCTTACTGTACATCTGGATAAGCCCCCCCCTTACTGCACATTTGGATCAGACCACCCCTTACTGTACATCTGGATCAGCCCCCCCCTTACTGTACATCTGGATCCGCCCCGTCGCATACTGTACATCTGGATCAGCCCCCCCTTACTGTACATCTGGATCAGCCCCCCTTACTGTACATATGGATCAGCCCCCCTTACTCTACATCCGGATCAGCCCCCCTTACTGTACTTCTGGATCAGCCCCCCCTTACTGTACATCTGGATCAGCCCCCCCTTACTGTACATCTGGATCAGCCCCCCCCCTTACTGTACATATGGATCAGCCCCGCCCCTTACTGTACATCTGGATCAGCCCCCCCTTACTGTACATCTGGATCAGCCCCCCCTTACTGTACATCCGGATCAGCCCCCCCTTACTCTACATCTGGATCAGACCCCCCCTTACTGTACATCTGGATCAGCCCCCCCCTTACTGTACATCTGGATCAGCCCCCCTCTTACTGTACATCTGGATCAGCCCTCCCTTACTGTACATCTGGATCAGCCCCCCCCTTACTGTACATCTGGATCAGCCCCTCCCCTTACTGTACATCTGGATCAGACCCCCCCCCCATTACTGTACATCTGGATCAGTCCCTCCCCTTACTGTACATCTGGATCAGACCCCCCCCTTACTGTACATCTGGATCAGCCCCTCCCCTTACTGTACATCTGGATCAGCCCCCCCTTACTGTACATCTGGTTCAGCCCCCCCCTTACTGCACATCTGGATCAGCCCCCCCCCTTACTGTACATCTGGATCAGCCCCCCTTTACTGTACATCTGGATCAGCCCCCCCCTTACTGTACATCTGGATCAGCCCCCCCCTTACTGTACATCTGGATCAGCCCCCCCTTACTGTACATCTGTATCAGCCCACCCCTTACTGTACATCTGGATCAGCCCCGCCCCTTACTGTACATGTGGATCAGACCCCCCCTTACTGTACATCTGGATCAGCCCCCCCTTACTGTACATCTGTATCAGCCCCCCTTACTGCACATCTGGATCAGCCCCCCCTTACTGTACATCTGGATCAGCCCCGCCCCTTACTGTACATGTGGATCAGACCCCCCCTTACTGTACATCTGGATCAGCCCCCCCTTACTGTACATCTGTATCAGCCCCCCTTACTGCACATCTGGATCAGCCCCCCCTTACTGTACATCTGGATCAGACCCCCCCTTACTGTACATCTGGATCAGCCAACCCTTACTGCACATCTGGATCAGACCCCCCTTACTGTACTTCTGGATCAGCCCCCCCTTACTGTACATCTGGATCAGCCCCCCCTTACTGTACTTTTGGATCAGCCCCCCCTTACTGTACATCTGGATCAGCCCCCCCTTACTGTACATCTGGATCAGCCCCGCCCCTTACTGTACATCTGGATCAGCCCCCCTCTTACTGTACATCTGGATCAGCCCCCCCCTTACTGTACATCTATATCAGCCCCCCCTTACTGTACATCTGGATCAGCCCCTCCCCTTACTGTACATCTGGATCAGACCCCCCCTTACTGTACATCTGGATCAGATCCCCCTTACTGTACATCTGGATCAGCCCCCCTTACTGCACATCTGGATCAGCCCCCACCCTTACTGTACATCTGGATCAGCCCCCCCTTACTGTACATCTGGATCAGCCCCCACCCTTACTGTACATATGGATCAGCCCCCCCCCTTACTGTACATCTGGATCAGCCCCCCCTAACTGCACATCTGGATCAGCCCTGCCCCTTAATGTACATCTGGATCAGCCCCCCCTTACTGTACATCTGGGTCAGACCCCCCCTTACTGTACATCTGGATCAGCCCCCCCTTACTGTACATCTGGATCAGCCCCCCTTACTGTACATCTGGATCAGCCCCGCCCCTTACTGTACATCTGGATCACCCCCCCTTACTGTACATCTGGATCAGCCCCCCCCTTACTGTACATCTGGATCAGCCGCCCCCTTACTGTACATCTGGATCAGCCCCCCCCCTTACTGTACATCTGTATCAGCCCCCCCTTACTGTACATCTGGATCAGCCCCCCCTTACTGTACATCTGGATCAGCCGCCCCCTTACTGTACATCTGGATCAGCCCCCCCTTACTGTACATCTGGAGCAGCCCCCCCTTACTGTACATCTGGATCAGCACCCGCTTACTGTACATCTGGATCCCCCCCCCTTACTGTACATCTGGATCAGCCCCCCCTTACTGTACATCTGGATCAGCCCCACCCCTTAATGCACACCTGGATCAGCCCCCCCTTACTGTACATCTGGATCAGCCCCCCCCTTACTGTACATCTGGATCAGACCCCCCCCCTTACTGTACATCTGGATCAGCCCCCCCCTTACTGTACATCTGGATCAGCCCCCCCTTACTGTACATCTGGATCAGCCCCCCCTTACTGTACATCTGGATCAGCCCCCCCCTTACTGTACATCTGGATCAGACCCCCCCTTACTGTACATCTGGATCAGACCCCCCCTTACTGTACATCTGGATCAGACCCGCCCCTTACTGTACATCTGAATCAGACCCCCCCTTACTGTACATCTGGATCATCCCCCGCCCTTACTGTACATCTGGATCAGCCCCCTTACTGTACATCTGGATCAGCCCCCCCTTACTGTACATCTGGATCAGCCCCACCCCTTACTGCACATCTGGATCAGCCCCCCCTTACTGTACATCTGGATCAGCCCCCCCCCTTACTGTACATCTGGATCAGCCCCCCCCCCTTACTGTACATCTGGATCAGCCCCCCCCTTACTGTACATTTGGATCAGCCCCCCCTTACTGTACATCTGGATCAGCCCCCCCTTACTGTACATCTGGATCAGCCCCCCCTTACTGTACATCTGGATCAGACCCCCCCTTACTGTACATCTGGATCAGACCCCCCCTTACTGTACATCTGGATCAGCCCCGCCCCTTACTGTACATCTGGATCAGACCCCCCCTTACTGTACATCTGGATCAGCCCCCCCTTACTGCACATCTGGATCAGCCCCCCCCTTACTGTACATCTGGATCAGCCCCCTCCTTACTGTACATCTGGATCAGCCCCGTCCATTACTGTACATCTGGATCAGCCCCCCCTTACTGCACATCTGGATCAGCCCCCCCTTACTGTACATCTGGATCAGCCCCCCCCCCTTACTGTACATCTGGATCAGCCCCCCCTTACTGCACATCTGGATCAGCCCCCCCTTACTGTAAATCTGGATCAGCTCCCCCCTTACTGTACATCTGGATCAGCCCGCCCCTTACTGTACATCTGGATCAGCCCCCCCCTTACTGTACATCTGGATCAGCCCCCCCTTACTGTACATCTGGAACAGACCCCCCTTACTGTACATCTGGATCAGCCCCCCCCCCTTACTGTACATCTGGATCAGCCCCGCCCATTACTGTACATCTGGATCAGCCCCCCCTTACTGCACATCTGGATCAGCCCCCCCCTTACTGTACATCTGGATCAGCCCCCCCCCCTTACTGTACATCTGGATCAGCCCCGCCCATTACTGTACATCTGGATCAGACCCCCCTTACTGCACATCTGGATCAGCCCCCCCTTACTGTACATCTGGATCAGCCCCCCCCTTACTGTACATCTGGAGCAGCCCCCCCCCTTACTGTACATCTGGATCAGACCCCCCTTACTGTACATCTGGATCAGCCCCCCCCCTTACTGTACATCTGGATCAGCCCCGCCCATTACTGTACATCTGGATCAGACCCCCCTTACTGTACATCTGGATCAGTCCCCCCTTACTGTACATCTGGATCAGCCCCCCCTTACTGTACATCTGGATCAGCCCCCCCCTTACTGTACATCTGGATCAGCCCCCCCTTACTGTACATCTGGATCAGCCCCCCTTACTGCACATCTGGATCAGCCCCCCCCCTTACTGTACATCTGGATCAGACCCCCCCTACTGTACAACATCTGCATCTGATCCTCCCCCTACTGTACAACATCTACATCTGATCCTCCCCCTACTGTACAACATCTACATCTGATCCTCCCCCTACTGTACAACATCTGCATCTGATCCTCCCCCTACTGTACAACATCTGCATCTGATCCTCCCCCTACTGTACAACATCTGTATCTGATCCTCCCTCTACTGTACAACATCTGCATCTGATCTTCCCCCCTACTGTACAACATCTGCATCTGATCCTTCCCCCTACTGTACAACATCTGCATCTGATCCTCCCCCTACTGTACAACATCTGTATCTGATCCTCCCCCCCTACTGTACAACATCTGTATCTGATCCTCCCCCCTACTGTACAACATCTGCATCTGATCCTCCACCTACTGTACAACATCTGTATCTGATCCTTCCCTACTGTACAACATCTGCATCTGATCCTTCCCCTACTGTACAACATCTGCATCTGATCCCCCCCTACTGTACAACATTTGCATCTGATCCTCCCCCCTACTGTACAACATCTGCATCTGATCCCCCCCCCTACTGTACAACATCTGCATCTGATCCTCCCCCCTACTGTACAACATCTGCATCTGATCCTCCCCCCTACTGTACAACATCTGCATCTGATCCTCCCCCCTACTGTACAACATCTGCATCTGATCCTCCCCCCTACTGTACAACATCTGCATCTGATCCTTCCCCTACTGTACAACATCTGCATCTGATCCTTCCCCCTACTGTACAACATCTGCATCTGATCCTCCCCCCTACTGTACAACATTGGTATCTGATCCTCCCCCCTACTGTACAACATCTGCATCTGATCCTCCCCCCTACTGTACAACATCTGCATCTGATCCTCCCCCCTACTGTACAACATCTGCATCTGATCCTTCCCCCTACTGTACAACATCTGCATCTGATCCTTCCCCCTACTGTACAACATCAGTATCTGATCCTCCCCCCTACTGTACAACATCTGCATCTGATCCTCCCCCCTACTGTACAACATCTGCATCTGATCCTCCCCCCTACTGTACAACATCTGCATCTGATCCCCCCCTACAATACAACATCTGCATCTGATCCTCCCCCCTACTGTACAACATCTGCAACTGATCCTTCCCCTACTGTACAACATCTGCATCTGATCCTCCCCTCTACTGTACAACATCTGCATCTGATCCTCCCCCCTACTGTACAACATCTGCATCTGATCCTCCCCTCTACTGTACAACATCTGCATCTGATCCTCCCCCCTACTGTACAACATCTGCATCTGATCCTTCCCCCTACTGTACAACATCTGCATCTGATCCTCCCCCTACTGTACAACATCTGCATCTGATCCTCCCCCCTACTGTACAACATCTGCATCTGATCCTCCCCTCTACTGTACAACATCTGCATCTGATTCTTCCCCCCTACTGTACAACATCTGCATCTGATCCTCCCCCTACTGTACAACATCTGCATCTGATCCTCCCCCCCTACTGTACAACAACTGCATCTGATCCTCCCCCTACTGTACAACATCTGCATCTGATCCTCCCTCTACTGTACAACATCTGCATCTGATCCTTCCCCCTACTGTACAACATCTGCATCTGATCCTCCTCCCTACTGTACAACATCTGCATCTGATCCTCCCCCCTACTGTACAACATCTACATCTGATCCTCCCCCTACTGTACAACATCTGCATCTGATCCTTCCCCTACTGTACAACATCTGCATCTGATCCTCCCCCCTACTGTACAACATCTGCATCTGATCCTTCCCTACTGTACAACATCTGCATCTGATCCTTCCCCCTACTGTACAACATCTGCATCTGATCCTCCCCCTACTGTACAACATCTGCATCTGATCCTCCCCCCTACTGTACAACATCTGCATCTGATCCTTCCCCTACTGTACAACATCTGCATCTGATCCTCCCCCCTACTGTACAACATCTGCATCTGATCCTCCCCTCTACTGTACAACATCTGCATCTGATCCTTCCCCCTACTGTACAACATCTGCATCTGATCCTCCCACCTACTGTACAACATCTGCATCTGATCCTACCCCCTACTGTACAACATCTGCATCTGATCCTCCCCCCTACTGTACAACATCTGCATCTGATCCTCCCCTCTACTGTACAACATCTGCATCTGATCCTCCCCCCTACTGTACAACATCTGCATCTGATCCTCCCCCCTACTGTACAACATCTGCATCTGATCCTCCCCCCTACTGTACAACATCTGCATCTGATCCTCCCCCCCTACTGTACAACATCTGCATCTGATCCTCCCCCTCTACTGTACAACATCTGCATCTGATCCTTCCCCCTACTGTACAACATCTGCATCTGATCCTCCCCCCTACTGTACAACATCTACATCTGATCCTCCCCCCTACTGTACAACATCTGCATCTGATCCTCCCCCCTACTGTACAACATCTGCATCTGATCCTCCCCTCTACTGTACAACATCTGCATCTGATCCTCCCCCCTACTGTACAACATCTGCATCTGATCCTCCCCCCTACTGTACAACATCTGCATCTGATCCTCCCCCCTACTGTACAACATCTGCATCTGATCCTCCCCTCTACTGTACAACATCTGCATCTGATCCTCCCCCCTACTGTACAACATCTGCATCTGATCCTCCCCCCTACTGTACAACATCTGCATCTGATCCTTCCCCCTACTGTACAACATCTGCATCTGACCCTCCCCCCTACTGTACAACATCTGCATCTGATCCTCCCCCTACTGTACAACATCTGCATCTGATCCTCCCCCCTACTGTACAACATCTGCATCTGATTCTTCCCCCCTACTGTACAACATCTGCATCTGATCCACCCCCCTACTGTACAACATCTGCATCTGATCCTCCCCCTACTGTACAACATCTGCATCTGATCCTCCCCCCTACTGTACAACATCTACATCTGATCATCCCCCTACTGTACAACATCTGCATCTGATCCTCCCCCTACTGTACAACATCTGCATCTGATCCTTCCCCCCTACTGTACAACATCTGCATCTGATCCTTCCCCCTACTGTACAACATCTGCATCTGATCCTCCTCCCTACTGTACAACATCTGCATCTGATCCTCCCCCCTACTGTACAACATCTACATCTGATCCTCCCCCCTACTGTACAACATCTGCATCTGATCCTTCCCCTACTGTACAACATCTGCATCTGATCCTCCCCCTACTGTACAACATCTGCATCTGATCCTTCCCCCTACTGTACAACATCTGCATCTGATCCTCCCCCCTACTGTACAACATCTGCATCTGATCCTCCCCCTCTACTGTACAACATCTGCATCTGATCCTTCCCCCCTACTGTACAACATCTGCATCTGATCCTCCCCCCTACTGTACAACATCTGCATCTGATCCTCCCCCCTACTGTACAACATCTGCATCTGATCCTCCCCCCTACTGTACAACATCTGCATCTGATCCTCCCCTCTACTGTACAACATCTGCATCTGATCCTCCCCCCTACTGTACAACATCTGCATCTGATCCTCCCCCCCTACTGTACAACATCTGCATCTGATCCTCCCCCCTACTGTACAACATCTGCATCTGATCCTCCCCCCTACTGTACAACATCTGCATCTGATCCTCCCCTCTACTGTACAACATCTGCATCTGATCCTTCCCCCTACTGTACAACATCTGCATCTGATCCTCCCCCCTACTGTACAACATCTACATCTGATCCTCCCCCCTACTGTACAACATCTGCATCTGATCCTCCCCCCTACTGTACAACATCTGCATCTGATCCTCCCCTCTACTGTACAACATCTGCATCTGATCCTCCCCCCTACTGTACAACATCTGCATCTGATCCTCCCCCCTACTGTACAACATCTGCATCTGATCCTCCCCCCCTACTGTACAACATCTGCATTTGATCCTCCCCCTCTACTGTACAACATCTGCATCTGATCCTCCCCCCTACTGTACAACATCTGCATCTGATCCTCCCCCCTACTGTACAACATCTGCATCTGATCCTTCCCCTACTGTACAACATCTGCATCTGACCCTCCCCCCTACTGTACAACATCTGCATCTGATCCTCCCCCTACTGTACAACATCTGCATCTGATCCTCCCCCCTACTGTACAACATCTGCATCTGATTCTTCCCCCCTACTGTACAACATCTGCATCTGTCATCCACCCCCCTACTGTACAAACATCTGCATCTGATCCTCCCCCTACTGTACAACATCTGCATCTGATCCTCCCCCCTACTGTACAACATCTAGCATCTGATCATCCCCCTACTGTACAACATCTGCATCTGATCCTCCCCCCTACTGTACAACATCTGCATCTGATCCTTCCCCCCTACTGTACAACATCTGCATCTGATCCTTCCCCCTACTGTACAACATCTGCATCTGATCCTCCTCCCTACTGTACAACATCTGCATCTGATCCTCCCCCCTACTGTACAACATCTACATCTGATCCTCCCCCCTACTGTACAACATCTGCATCTGATCCTTCCCCCTACTGTACAACATCTGCATCTGATCCTCCCCCTACTGTACAACATCTGCATCTGATCCTTCCCCCTACTGTACAACATCTGCATCTGATCCTCCCCCTACTGTACAACATCTGCATCTGATCCTCCCCCTCTACTGTACAACATCTGCATCTGATCCTTCCCCCTACTGTACAACATCTGCATCTGATCCTCCCCCCTACTGTACAACATCTGCATCTGATCCTCCCCCCCTACTGTACAACATCTGCATCTGATCCTCCCCCCTACTGTACAACATCTGCATCTGATCCTCCCCTCTACTGTACAACATCTGCATCTGATCCTCCCCCCTACTGTACAACATCTGCATCTGATCCTCCCCCCCTACTGTACAACATCTGCATCTGATCCTCCCCCCTACTGTACAACATCTGCATCTGATCCTCCCCCCTACTGTACAACATCTGCATCTGATCCTCCCCCTCTACTGTACAACATCTGCATCTGATCCTTCCCCCCTACTGTACAACATCTGCATCTGATCCTCCCCCCCTACTGTACAACATCTACATCTGATCCTCCCCCCCTACTGTACAACATCTGCATCTGATCCTCCCCCCCTACTGTACAACATCTGCATCTGATCCTCCCCTCTACTGTACAACATCTGCATCTGATCCTCCCCCCTACTGTACAACATCTGCATCTGATCCTCCCCCCCTACTGTACAACATCTGCATCTGATCCTCCCCCCTACTGTACAACATCTGCATCTGATCCTCCCCTCTACTGTACAACATCTGCATCTGATCCTCCCCCCTACTGTACAACATCTGCATCTGATCCTCCCCCCTACTGTACAACATCTGCATCTGATCCTTCCCCCCTACTGTACAACATCTGCATCTGATCCCTCCCCCCTACTGTACAACATCTGCATCTGATCCTTCCCCCTACTGTACAACATCTGCATCTGATCCTCCCCCCCTACTGTACAACATCTGCATCTGATTCTTCCCCCCTACTGTACAACATCTGCATCTGATCCTCCCCCCTACTGTACAACATCTGCATCTGATCCTCCCCCTACTGTACAACATCTGCATCTGATCCTCCCCCCTACTGTACAACATCTACATCTGATCATCCCCCCTACTGTACAACATCTGCATCTGATCCTCCCCCCTACTGTACAACATCTGCATCTGATCCTTCCCCCTACTGTACAACATCTGCATCTGATCCTTCCCCCCTACTGTACAACATCTGCATCTGATCCTCCTCCCTACTGTACAACATCTGCATCTGATCCTCCCCCCTACTGTACAACATCTACATCTGATCCTCCCCCCTACTGTACAACATCTGCATCTGATCCTTCCCCTACTGTACAACATCTGCATCTGATCCTCCCCCCTACTGTACAACATCTGCATCTGATCCTTCCCCCCTACTGTACAACATCTGCATCTGATCCTCCCCCCTACTGTACAACATCTGCATCTGATCCTCCCCCTCTACTGTACAACATCTGCATCTGATCCTTCCCCCTACTGTACAACATCTGCATCTGATCCTCCCCCCTACTGTACAACATCTGCATCTGATCCTCCCCCCTACTGTACAACATCTGCATCTGATCCTCCCCCCTACTGTACAACATCTGCATCTGATCCTCCCCTCTACTGTACAACATCTGCATCTGATCCTCCCCCCTACTGTACAACATCTGCATCTGATCCTCCCCCCTACTGTACAACATCTGCATCTGATCCTCCCCCCTACTGTACAACATCTGCATCTGATCCTCCCCCCCTACTGTACAACATCTGCATCTGATCCTCCCCCTCTACTGTACAACATCTGCATCTGATCCTTCCCCCTACTGTACAACATCTGCATCTGATCCTCCCCCCTACTGTACAACATCTACATCTGATCCTCCCCCCTACTGTACAACATCTGCATCTGATCCTCCCCCCTACTGTACAACATCTGCATCTGATCCTCCCCTCTACTGTACAACATCTGCATCTGATCCTCCCCCCTACTGTACAACATCTGCATCTGATCCTCCCCCCTACTGTACAACATCTGCATCTGATCCTCCCCCCTACTGTACAACATCTGCATCTGATCCTCCCCCTCTACTGTACAACATCTGCATCTGATCCTCCCCCCCTACTGTACAACATCTGCATCTGATCCTCCCCCCTACTGTACAACATCTGCATCTGATCCTTCCCCCTACTGTACAACATCTGCATCTGATCCCTCCCCCCTACTGTACAACATCTGCATCTGATCCTCCCCCCTACTGTACAACATCTGCATCTGATCCTCCCCCCTACTGTACAACATCTGCATCTGATTCTTCCCCCCTACTGTACAACATCTGCATCTGATCCACCCCCTACTGTACAACATCTGCATCTGATCCTCCCCCCTACTGTACAACATCTGCATCTGATCCTCCCCCCTACTGTACAACATCTAGCATCTGATCCTCCCCCCTACTGTACAACATCTGCATCTGATCCTCCCCCTACTGTACAACATCTGCATCTGATCCTCCCCCTACTGTACAACATCTGCATCTGATCCTTCCCCCCTACTGTACAACATCTGCATCTGATCCTCCCCCTACTGTACAACATCTGCATCTGATCCTCCCCCCTACTGTACAACATCTGACATCTGATCCTCCCCCTACTGTACAACATCTGCATCTGATCCCCCTACTGTACAACATCTGCATCTGATCCTCCCCCTACTGTACAACATCTGCATCTGATCCTTCCCCCTACTGTACAACATCTGCATCTGATCCTCCCCCTACTGTACAACATCTGCATCTGATCCTCCCCCCTACTGTACAACATCTGCATCTGATCCTCCCCCTACTGTACAACATCTGCATCTGATCCTCCCCCCTACTGTACAACATCTGCATCTGATCCTCCCCCCCTACTGTACAACATCTGCATCTGATCCTCCCCCCTACTGTACAACATCTGCATCTGATCCTCCCCCTACTGTACACATCTGCATCTGATCCTCCCCCCTACTGTACAACATCTGCATCTGATCCTCCCCCCTACTGTACAACATCTGCATCTGATCCTCCCCCCTACTGTACAACATCTGCATCTGATCCTCCCCCCTACTGTACAACACTGCATCTGATCCTCCCCTCTACTGTACAACATCTGCATCTGATCCTCCCCCCTACTGTACAACATCTGCATCTGATCCTCCCCCCTACTGTACAACATCTAGCATCTGATCCTCCCCCCTACTGTACAACATCTGCATCTGATCCTCCCCCCTACTGTACAACATCTGCATCTGATCCTCCCCTCTACTGTACAACATCTGCATCTGATCCTCCCCCCTACTGTACAACATCTGCATCTGATCCTCCCCCCTACTGTACAACATCTGCATCTGATCCTTCCCCCCTACTGTACAACATCTGCATCTGATCCTCCCCTCTACTGTACAACATCTGCATCTGATCCTCCCCCCTACTGTACAACATCTGCATCTGATCCTCCCCCCCTACTGTACAACATCTGCAATCTGATCCTTCCCCCTACTGTACAACATCTGCATCTGACCCTCCCCCCTACTGTACAACATCTGCATCTGATCCTCCCCCTACTGTACAACATCTGCATCTGATA